>NW_028232103.1:0-208436 GCF_054491065.1 Syngnathus leptorhynchus | reverse complement strand
GAGCTCTGAAGCCATGGAGCTCTGGTGCTATGGAGCTATGGAGCTCTGGTGCTATGGAGCTATGGAGCTCTGGTGCTATGGAGCTCTGGTGCTATGGAGCTCTGGTGCTATGGAGCTATGGAGCTCTGGTGCTATGGAGCTATGGAGCTCTGGAGGTATGGAGCTCTGGAGGTATGGAGCTCTGGAGGTATGGAGCTTTGGAGCCCTGGAGCTCTGGAGGTATGGAGCTATGGTGCTATGGAGCTCTGAAGCCATGGAGCTCTGGTGCTATGGAGCTCTGGAGCTCTGGAGGTATGGAGCTCTGGAGGTATGGAGCTATGGAGCCCTGGAGCTCTGGAGGTATGGAGCTATGGTGCTATGGAGCTCTGAAGCCATGGAGCTCTGGTGCTATGGAGCTCTGGAGCTCTGGAGGTATGGAGCTCTGGAGGTATGGAGCTATGGAGCCCTGGAGCTCTGGAGGTATGGAGCTATGGTGCTATGGAGCTCTGAAGCCATGGAGCTCTGGTGCTATGGAGCTCTGGAGCTCTGGAGGTATGGAGCTCTGGAGGTATGGAGCTCTGGAGGTATGGAGCTATGGAGCCCTGGAGCTCTGGAGGTATGGAGCTATGGTGCTATGGAGCTCTGAAGCCATGGAGCTCTGGTGCTATGGAGCTCTGGAGGTATGGAGCTCTGGAGGTATGGAGCTCTGGAGGTATGGAGCTATGGAGCCCTGGAGCTCTGGAGGTATGGAGCTATGGTGCTATGGAGCTCTGAAGCCATGGAGCTCTGGTGCTATGGAGCTCTGGAGGTATGGAGCTCTGGAGGTATGGAGCTCTGGAGGTATGGAGCTATGGAGCCCTGGAGCTCTGGAGGTATGGAGCTATGGTGCTATGGAGCTCTGAAGCCATGGAGCTCTGGTGCTATGGAGCTCTGGAGGTATGGAGCTCTGGAGGTATGGAGCTCTGGAGGTATGGAGCTATGGAGCCCTGGAGCTCTGGAGGTATGGAGCTATGGTGCTATGGAGCTCTGAAGCCATGGAGCTCTGGTGCTATGGAGCTATGGAGCTCTGGTGCTATGGAGCTATGGAGGTATGGAGCCACCAGCCAGCACCCTCCGTGGCTGGATCAATGGAAGTGTTTTAGGTACCAGGCAGCCAAAGGGCCGAGGCCTCACGCTCGACCACGCCGGCGCAGAGTTCCAGCCGCTCGGATAAGCTCTGTCACTCACCCGCCGCGCAGCCACCGGTAACGGGGAAATGTCGCCGCCTTATGGACACGCCGTTGTAAATGAATGGGCTTTCGCACTTAGTGCAATTTTCGCCAACTCTCTGACTTAGAGCTATGGAAGTATGGAGCTATGGAGCCACCAGCCACCCAGGCTGGAGCTCTGGAGCTCTGGAGGTATGGAGCTCTGGTGCTATGGAAGTATGGAGCTCTGGTGCTATGGAAGTATGGAGCTATGGAGGTATGGAAGTATGGAGCTATGGAAGTATGGAGCTATGGAGCTCTGGAAGTATGGAGCTATGGAGCTCTGGAGGTATGGAGCCCTGGAGCTATGGAGCCCTGGAGCTATGGAAGTATGGAGCTCTGGTGCTATGGAGCTATGGAGCTCTGGTGCTATGGAGCTATGGAGCTATGGAGCTCTGGAGCTATGGAGCTCTGGAGGTATGGAGCTATGGAGCTATGGAGCTCTGGAGGTATGGAGCTATGGAGCTATGGAAGTATGGAGCTCTGGTGCTATGGAGCTATGGAGCTCTGGTGCTATGGAGCTATGGAGCTCTGGTGCTATGGAGCTATGGAGCTCTGGAAGTATGGAGCTCTGGTGCTATGGAGCTATGGAGCTCTGGTGCTATGGAGCTATGGAGCTCTGGTGCTATGGAGCTCTGGTGCTATGGAGCTCTGGTGCTATGGAGCTATGGAGCTCTGGTGCTATGGAGCTCTGGAGGTATGGAGCTCTGGAGGTATGGAGCTCTGGAGGTATGGAGCTATGGAGCCCTGGAGCTCTGGAGGTATGGAGCTATGGTGCTATGGAGCTCTGAAGCCATGGAGCTCTGGTGCTATGGAGCTATGGAGCTCTGGTGCTATGGAGCTATGGAGCTATGGAGCTCTGGAAGTATGGAGCTCTGGTGCTATGGAGCTATGGAGCTCTGGTGCTATGGAGCTATGGAGCTCTGGTGCTATGGAGCTATGGAGCTCTGGTGCTATGGAGCTCTGGTGCTATGGAGCTCTGGTGCTATGGAGCTATGGAGCTCTGGTGCTATGGAGCTATGGAGCTCTGGAGGTATGGAGCTCTGGAGGTATGGAGCTCTGGAGGTATGGAACTATGGAGCCCTGGAGCTCTGGAGGTATGGAGCTATGGTGCTATGGAGCTCTGAAGCCATGGAGCTCTGGTGCTATGGAGCTCTGGAGCTCTGGAGGTATGGAGCTCTGGAGGTATGGAGCTATGGAGCCCTGGAGCTCTGGAGGTATGGAGCTATGGTGCTATGGAGCTCTGAAGCCATGGAGCTCTGGTGCTATGGAGCTCTGGAGCTCTGGAGGTATGGAGCTCTGGAGGTATGGAGCTCTGGAGGTATGGAGCTATGGAGCCCTGGAGCTCTGGAGGTATGGAGCTATGGTGCTATGGAGCTCTGAAGCCATGGAGCTCTGGTGCTATGGAGCTCTGGAGGTATGGAGCTCTGGAGGTATGGAGCTCTGGAGGTATGGAGCTATGGAGCCCTGGAGCTCTGGAGGTATGGAGCTATGGTGCTATGGAGCTCTGAAGCCATGGAGCTCTGGTGCTATGGAGCTCTGGAGGTATGGAGCTCTGGAGGTATGGAGCTCTGGAGGTATGGAGCTATGGAGCTATGGAGCCCTGGAGCTCTGGAGGTATGGAGCTATGGTGCTATGGAGCTCTGAAGCCATGGAGCTCTGGTGCTATGGAGCTATGGAGCTCTGGTGCTATGGAGCTATGGAGGTATGGAGCCACCAGCCAGCACCCTCCGTGGCTGGATCAATGGAAGTGTTTTAGGTACCAGGCAGCCAAAGGGCCGAGGCCTCACGCTCGACCACGCCGGCGCAGAGTTCCAGCCGCTCGGATAAGCTCTGTCACTCACCCGCCGCGCAGCCACCGGTAACGGGGAAATGTCGCCGCCTTGTGGACACGCCGTTGTAAATGAATGGGCTTTCGCACTTAGTGCAATTTTCGCCAACTCTCTGACTGGAGCTATGGAAGTATGGAGCTATGGAGCCACCAGCCACCCAGGCTGGAGCTATGGAGCTCTGGAGGTATGGAGCTCTGGTGCTATGGAAGTATGGAGCTATGGAGCTATGGAAGTATGGAGCTATGGAGCTATGGAGCTCTGGAAGTATGGAGCTATGGAGCTCTGGAGGTATGGAGCTATGGAGCCCTGGAGCCCTGGAGCTATGGAGCCCTGGAGCTATGGAGCTATGGAGCCCTGGAGCTATGGAGCTATGGAGCCCTGGAGCTATGGAGCTATGGAGCTCTGGTGCTATGGAGCTATGGAGCTCTGGTGCTATGGAGCTATGGAGCTCTGGTGCTATGGAGCTATGGAGCTCTGGTGCTATGGAGCTATGGAGCTCTGGAAGTATGGAGCTATGGAGCTCTGGAGGTATGGAGCTATGGAGCTCTGGAGGTATGGAGCTATGGAGCCCTGGAGCTATGGAGCCCTGGAGCTATGGAAGTATGGAGCTCTGGTGCTATGGAGCTCTGGTGCTATGGAGCTATGGAGCTCTGGAGCTATGGAGCTCTGGAGGTATGGAGCTATGGAGCTCTGGAGGTATGGAGCTATGGAGCTATGGAAGTATGGAGCTCTGGTGCTATGGAGCTATGGAGGTCTGGTGCTATGGAGCTATGGAGCTCTGGTGCTATGGAGCTATGGAGCTATGGAGCTCTGGAAGTATAGAGCTCTGGTGCTATGGAGCTATGGAGCTCTGGTGCTATGGAGCTATGGAGCTCTGGTGCTATGGAGCTATGGAGCTCTGGTGCTATGGAGCTATGGTGCTATGGAGCTCTGGTGCTATGGAGCTATGGAGCTCTGGTGCTATGGAGCTATGGAGCTCTGGAGGTATGGAGCTCTGGAGGTATGGAGCTCTGGAGGTATGGAGCTTTGGAGCCCTGGAGCTCTGGAGGTATGGAGCTATGGTGCTATGGAGCTCTGAAGCCATGGAGCTCTGGTGCTATGGAGCTATGGAGCTCTGGTGCTATGGAGCTATGGAGGTATGGAGCCACCAGCCAGCACCCTCCGTGGCTGGATCAATGGAAGTGTTTTAGGTACCAGGCAGCCAAAGGGCCGAGGCCTCATGCTCGACCACGCCGGCGCAGAGTTCCAGCCGCTCGGATAAGCTCTGTCACTCACCCGCCGCGCAGCCACCGGTAACGGGGAAATGTCGCCGCCTGGCGGACACGCCGTTGTAAATGAATGGGCTTTCGCACTTAGTGCAATTTTCGCCAACTCTCTGACTTAGAGCTATGGAAGTATGGAGCTATGGAGCCACCAGCCACCCAGGCTGGAGCTATGGAGCTCTGGAGGTATGGAGCTCAGGTGCTATGGAAGTATGGAGCTATGGAGCTATGGAAGTATGGAGCTATGGAGCTATGGAGCTCTGGAAGTATGGAGCTATGGAGCTCTGGAGGTATGGAGCTATGGAGCCCTGGAGCCCTGGAGCTATGGAGTTCTGGTGCTATGGAGGTATGGAGCTCTGGAGGTATGGAGCTCTGGAGGTATGGAGCTATGGAGCTATGGAGCCCTGGAGCTATGGAGCTATGGAGCCCTGGAGCTATGGAGCTATGGAGCCCTGGAGCTATGGAGCTATGGAGCTCTGGTGCTATGGAGCTATGGAGCTCTGGTGCTATGGAGCTATGGAGCTCTGGTGCTATGGAGCTATGGAGCTCTGGTGCTATGGAGCTATGGAGCTCTGGAAGTATGGAGCTATGGAGCTCTGGAGGTATGGAGCTATGGAGCCCTGGAGCTATGGAGCCCTGGAGCTATGGAAGTATGGAGCTCTGGTGCTATGGAGCTATGGAGCTCTGGTGCTATGGAGCTATGGAGCTCTGGAGCTATGGAGCTCTGGAGGTATGGAGCTATGGAGCTATGGAGCTCTGGAGGTATGGAGCTATGGAGCTATGGAAGTATGGAGCTCTGGTGCTATGGAGCTATGGAGCTCTGGTGCTATGGAGCTATGGAGCTCTGGTGCTATGGAGCTATGGAGCTCTGGAAGTATGGAGCTCTGGTGCTATGGAGCTATGGAGCTCTGGTGCTATGGAGCTATGGAGCTCTGGTGCTATGGAGCTATGGAGCTCTGGTGCTATGGAGCTCTGGTGCTATGGAGCTCTGGTGCTATGGAGCTATGGAGCTCTGGTGCTATGGAGCTATGGAGCTCTGGAGGTATGGAGCTCTGGAGGTATGGAGCTCTGGAGGTATAAAGCTTTGGAGCCCTGGAGCTCTGGAGGTATGGAGCTATGGTGCTATGGAGCTCTGAAGCCATGGAGCTCTGGTGCTATGGAGCTCTGGAGCTCTGGAGGTATGGAGCTCTGGAGGTATGGAGCTATGGAGCCCTGGAGCTCTGGAGGTATGGAGCTATGGTGCTATGGAGCTCTGAAGCCATGGAGCTCTGGTGCTATGGAGCTCTGGAGCTCTGGAGGTATGGAGCTCTGGAAGTATGGAGCTATGGAGCCCTGGAGCTCTGGAGGTATGGAGCTATGGTGCTATGGAGCTCTGAAGCCATGGAGCTCTGGTGCTATGGAGCTCTGGAGCTCTGGAGGTATGGAGCTCTGGAGGTATGGAGCTCTGGAGGTATGGAGCTATGGAGCCCTGGAGCTCTGGAGGTATGGAGCTATGGTGCTATGGAGCTCTGAAGCCATGGAGCTCTGGTGCTATGGAGCTCTGGAGGTATGGAGCTCTGGAGGTATGGAGCTATGGAGCCCTGGAGCTCTGGAGGTATGGAGCTATGGTGCTATGGAGCTCTGAAGCCATGGAGCTCTGGTGCTATGGAGCTCTGGAGGTATGGAGCTCTGGAGGTATGGAGCTCTGGAGGTATGGAGCTATGGAGCCCTGGAGCTCTGGAGGTATGGAGCTATGGTGCTATGGAGCTCTGAAGCCATGGAGCTCTGGTGCTATGGAGCTCTGGAGGTATGGAGCTCTGGAGGTATGGAGCTCTGGAGGTATGGAGCTATGGAGCCCTGGAGCTCTGGAGGTATGGAGCTATGGTGCTATGGAGCTCTGAAGCCATGGAGCTCTGGTGCTATGGAGCTATGGAGCTCTGGTGCTATGGAGCTATGGAGGTATGGAGCCACCAGCCAGCACCCTCCGTGGCTGGATCAATGGAAGTGTTTTAGGTACCAGGCAGCCAAAGGGCCGAGGCCTCACGCTCGACCACGCCGGCGCAGAGTTCCAGCCGCTCGGATAAGCTCTGTCACTCACCCGCCGCGCAGCCACCGGTAACGGGGAAATGTCGCCGCCTTGTGGACACGCCGTTGTAAATGAATGGGCTTTCGCACTTAGTGCAATTTTCGCCAACTCTCTGACTTAGAGCTATGGAAGTATGGAGCTATGGAGCCACCAGCCACCCAGGCTGGAGCTCTGGAGCTCTGGAGGTATGGAGCTCTGGTGCTATGGAAGTATGGAGCTCTGGTGCTATGGAAGTATGGAGCTATGGAGGTATGGAAGTATGGAGCTATGGAAGTATGGAGCTATGGAGCTCTGGAAGTATGGAGCTATGGAGCTCTGGAGGTATGGAGCCCTGGAGCTATGGAGCCCTGGAGCTATGGAAGTATGGAGCTCTGGTGCTATGGAGCTATGGAGCTCTGGTGCTATGGAGCTATGGAGCTATGGAGCTCTGGAGCTATGGAGCTCTGGAGGTATGGAGCTATGGAGCTATGGAGCTCTGGAGGTATGGAGCTATGGAGCTATGGAAGTATGGAGCTCTGGTGCTATGGAGCTATGGAGCTCTGGTGCTATGGAGCTATGGAGCTCTGGTGCTATGGAGCTATGGAGCTATGGAGCTCTGGAAGTATGGAGCTCTGGTGCTATGGAGCTATGGAGCTCTGGTGCTATGGAGCTATGGAGCTCTGGTGCTATGGAGCTCTGGTGCTATGGAGCTCTGGTGCTATGGAGCTATGGAGCTCTGGTGCTATGGAGCTCTGGAGGTATGGAGCTCTGGAGGTATGGAGCTCTGGAGGTATGGAGCTATGGAGCCCTGGAGCTCTGGAGGTATGGAGCTATGGTGCTATGGAGCTCTGAAGCCATGGAGCTCTGGTGCTATGGAGCTATGGAGCTCTGGTGCTATGGAGCTATGGAGCTATGGAGCTCTGGAAGTATGGAGCTCTGGTGCTATGGAGCTATGGAGCTCTGGTGCTATGGAGCTATGGAGCTCTGGTGCTATGGAGCTATGGAGCTCTGGTGCTATGGAGCTCTGGTGCTATGGAGCTCTGGTGCTATGGAGCTATGGAGCTCTGGTGCTATGGAGCTATGGAGCTCTGGAGGTATGGAGCTCTGGAGGTATGGAGCTCTGGAGGTATGGAGCTATGGAGCCCTGGAGCTCTGGAGGTATGGAGCTATGGTGCTATGGAGCTCTGAAGCCATGGAGCTCTGGTGCTATGGAGCTCTGGAGCTCTGGAGGTATGGAGCTCTGGAGGTATGGAGCTATGGAGCCCTGGAGCTCTGGAGGTATGGAGCTATGGTGCTATGGAGCTCTGAAGCCATGGAGCTCTGGTGCTATGGAGCTCTGGAGCTCTGGAGGTATGGAGCTCTGGAGGTATGGAGCTCTGGAGGTATGGAGCTATGGAGCCCTGGAGCTCTGGAGGTATGGAGCTATGGTGCTATGGAGCTCTGAAGCCATGGAGCTCTGGTGCTATGGAGCTCTGGAGGTATGGAGCTCTGGAGGTATGGAGCTCTGGAGGTATGGAGCTATGGAGCCCTGGAGCTCTGGAGGTATGGAGCTATGGTGCTATGGAGCTCTGAAGCCATGGAGCTCTGGTGCTATGGAGCTCTGGAGGTATGGAGCTCTGGAGGTATGGAGCTCTGGAGGTATGGAGCTATGGAGCCCTGGAGCTCCGGAGGTATGGAGCTATGGTGCTATGGAGCTCTGAAGCCATGGAGCTCTGGTGCTATGGAGCTATGGAGCTCTGGTGCTATGGAGCTATGGAGGTATGGAGCCACCAGCCAGCACCCTCCGTGGCTGGATCAATGGAAGTGTTTTAGGTACCAGGCAGCCAAAGGGCCGAGGCCTCACGCTCGACCACGCCGGCGCAGAGTTCCAGCCGCTCGGATAAGCTCTGTCACTCACCCGCCGCGCAGCCACCGGTAACGGGGAAATGTCGCCGCCTGGCGGACACGCCGTTGTAAATGAATGGGCTTTCGCACTTAGTGCAATTTTCGCCAACTCTCTGACTTAGAGCTATGGAAGTATGGAGCTATGGAGCCACCAGCCACCCAGGCTGGAGCTATGGAGCTCTGGAGGTATGGAGCTCAGGTGCTATGGAAGTATGGAGCTATGGAGCTATGGAAGTATGGAGCTATGGAGCTATGGAGCTCTGGAAGTATGGAGCTATGGAGCTCTGGAGGTATGGAGCTATGGAGCCCTGGAGCCCTGGAGCTATGGAGCTCTGGTGCTATGGAGGTATGGAGCTCTGGAGGTATGGAGCTCTGGAGCTCTGGAGGTATGGAGCTATGGAGCCCTGGAGCCCTGGAGCTATGGAGCTCTGGTGCTATGGAGGTATGGAGCTCTGGAGGTATGGAGCTCTGGAGGTATGGAGCTATGGAGCTATGGAGCCCTGGAGCTATGGAGCTATGGAGCCCTGGAGCTATGGAGCTATGGAGCCCTGGAGCTATGGAGCTATGGAGCTCTGGTGCTATGGAGCTATGGAGCTCTGGTGCTATGGAGCTATGGAGCTCTGGTGCTATGGAGCTATGGAGCTCTGGTGCTATGGAGCTATGGAGCTCTGGAAGTATGGAGCTATGGAGCTCTGGAGGTATGGAGCTATGGAGCCCTGGAGCTATGGAGCCCTGGAGCTATGGAAGTATGGAGCTCTGGTGCTATGGAGCTATGGAGCTCTGGTGCTATGGAGCTATGGAGCTCTGGAGCTATGGAGCTCTGGAGGTATGGAGCTATGGAGCTATGGAGCTCTGGAGGTATGGAGGTATGGAGCTCTGGAGGTATGGAGCTATGGAGCTATGGAGCCCTGGAGCTATGGAGCTATGGAGCTCTGGAGCTCTGGAGGTATGGAGCTCTGGAGGTATGGAGCTCTGGAGGTATGGAGCTATGGAGCCCTGGAGCTCTGGAGGTATGGAGCTATGGTGCTATGGAGCTCTGAAGCCATGGAGCTCTGGTGCTATGGAGCTCTGGAGGTATGGAGCTCTGGAGGTATGGAGCTCTGGAGGTATGGAGCTATGGAGCCCTGGAGCTCTGGAGGTATGGAGCTATGGTGCTATGGAGCTCTGAAGCCATGGAGCTCTGGTGCTATGGAGCTCTGGAGGTATGGAGCTCTGGAGGTATGGAGCTCTGGAGGTATGGAGCTATGGAGCCCTGGAGCTCTGGAGGTATGGAGCTATGGTGCTATGGAGCTCTGAAGCCATGGAGCTCTGGTGCTATGGAGCTATGGAGCTCTGGTGCTATGGAGCTATGGAGGTATGGAGCCACCAGCCAGCACCCTCCGTGGCTGGATCAATGGAAGTGTTTTAGGTACCAGGCAGCCAAAGGGCCGAGGCCTCACGCTCGAGCACGCCGGCGCAGAGTTCCAGCCGCTCGGATAAGCTCTGTCACTCACCCGCCGCGCAGCCACCGGTAACGGGGAAATGTCGCCGCCTTGTGGACACGCCGTTGTAAATGAATGGGCTTTCGCACTTAGTGCAATTTTCGCCAACTCTCTGACTTAGAGCTATGGAAGTATGGAGCTATGGAGCCACCAGCCACCCAGGCTGGAGCTCTGGAGCTCTGGAGGTATGGAGCTCTGGTGCTATGGAAGTATGGAGCTCTGGTGCTATGGAAGTATGGAGCTATGGAGGTATGGAAGTATGGAGCTATGGAAGTATGGAGCTATGGAGCTCTGGAAGTATGGAGCTATGGAGCTCTGGAGGTATGGAGCCCTGGAGCTATGGAGCCCTGGAGCTATGGAAGTATGGAGCTCTGGTGCTATGGAGCTATGGAGCTCTGGTGCTATGGAGCTATGGAGCTCTGGAGCTATGGAGCTATGGAGCTCTGGAGGTATGGAGCTATGGAGCTATGGAGCTCTGGAGGTATGGAGCTATGGAGCTATGGAAGTATGGAGCTCTGGTGCTATGGAGCTATGGAGCTCTGGTGCTATGGAGCTATGGAGCTCTGGTGCTATGGAGCTATGGAGCTATGGAGCTCTGGAAGTATGGAGCTCTGGTGCTATGGAGCTATGGAGCTCTGGTGCTATGGAGCTATGGAGCTCTGGTGCTATGGAGTTCTGGTGCTATGGAGCTCTGGTGCTATGGAGCTATGGAGCTCTGGTGCTATGGAGCTCTGGAGGTATGGAGCTCTGGAGGTATGGAGCTCTGGAGGTATGGAGCTATGGAGCCCTGGAGCTCTGGAGGTATGGAGCTATGGTGCTATGGAGCTCTGAAGCCATGGAGCTCTGGTGCTATGGAGCTATGGAGCTCTGGTGCTATGGAGCTATGGAGCTATGGAGCTCTGGAAGTATGGAGCTCTGGTGCTATGGAGCTATGGAGCTCTGGTGCTATGGAGCTATGGAGCTCTGGTGCTATGGAGCTATGGAGCTCTGGTGCTATGGAGCTCTGGTGCTATGGAGCTCTGGTGCTATGGAGCTATGGAGCTCTGGTGCTATGGAGCTATGGAGCTCTGGAGGTATGGAGCTCTGGAGGTATGGAGCTCTGGAGGTATGGAGCTATGGAGCCCTGGAGCTCTGGAGGTATGGAGCTATGGTGCTATGGAGCTCTGAAGCCATGGAGCTCTGGTGCTATGGAGCTCTGGAGCTCTGGAGGTATGGAGCTCTGGAGGTATGGAGCTATGGAGCCCTGGAGCTCTGGAGGTATGGAGCTATGGAGCTCTGAAGCCATGGAGCTCTGGTGCTATGGAGCTCTGGAGCTCTGGAGGTATGGAGCTCTGGAGGTATGGAGCTCTGGAGGTATGGAGCTATGGAGCCCTGGAGCTCTGGAGGTATGGAGCTATGGTGCTATGGAGCTCTGAAGCCATGGAGCTCTGGTGCTATGGAGCTCTGGAGGTATGGAGCTCTGGAGGTATGGAGCTCTGGAGGTATGGAGCTATGGAGCCCTGGAGCTCTGGAGGTATGGAGCTATGGTGCTATGGAGCTCTGAAGCCATGGAGCTCTGGTGCTATGGAGCTCTGGAGGTATGGAGCTCTGGAGGTATGGAGCTCTGGAGGTATGGAGCTATGGAGCCCTGGAGCTCTGGAGGTATGGAGCTATGGTGCTATGGAGCTCTGAAGCCATGGAGCTCTGGTGCTATGGAGCTATGGAGCTCTGGTGCTATGGAGCTATGGAGGTATGGAGCCACCAGCCAGCACCCTCCGTGGCTGGATCAATGGAAGTGTTTTAGGTACCAGGCAGCCAAAGGGCCGAGGCCTCACGCTCGACCACGCCGGCGCAGAGTTCCAGCCGCTCGGATAAGCTCTGTCACTCACCCGCCGCGCAGCCACCGGTAACGGGGAAATGTCGCCGCCTGGCGGACACGCCGTTGTAAATAAATGGGCTTTCGCACTTAGTGCAATTTTCGCCAACTCTCTGACTTAGAGCTATGGAAGTATGGAGCTATGGAGCCACCAGCCACCCAGGCTGGAGCTATGGAGCTCTGGAGGTATGGAGCTCAGGTGCTATGGAAGTATGGAGCTATGGAGCTATGGAAGTATGGAGCTATGGAGCTATGGAGCTCTGGAAGTATGGAGCTATGGAGCTCTGGAGGTATGGAGCTATGGAGCCCTGGAGCTATGGAGCTCTGGTGCTATGGAGGTATGGAGCTCTGGAGGTATGGAGCTCTGGAGGTATGGAGCTATGGAGCCCTGGAGCTATGGAGCTATGGAGCCCTGGAGCTATGGAGCCCTGGAGCTATGGAGCTATGGAGCTCTGGTGCTATGGAGCTATGGAGCTCTGGTGCTATGGAGCTATGGAGCTCTGGTGCTATGGAGCTATGGAGCTCTGGTGCTATGGAGCTATGGAGCTCTGGTGCTATGGAGCTATGGAGCTCTGGAAGTATGGAGCTATGGAGCTCTGGAGGTATGGAGCTATGGAGCCCTGGAGCTATGGAGCCCTGGAGCTATGGAAGTATGGAGCTCTGGTGCTATGGAGCTATGGAGCTCTGGTGCTATGGAGCTATGGAGCTCTGGAGCTATGGAGCTCTGGAGGTATGGAGCTATGGAGCTATGGAGCTCTGGAGGTATGGAGCTATGGAGCTATGGAAGTATGGAGCTCTGGTGCTATGGAGCTATGGAGCTCTGGTGCTATGGAGCTATGGAGCTCTGGTGCTATGGAGCTATGGAGCTCTGGAAGTATGGAGCTCTGGTGCTATGGAGCTATGGAGCTCTGGTGCTATGGAGCTATGGAGCTCTGGTGCTATGGAGCTATGGAGCTCTGGTGCTATGGAGCTCTGGTGCTATGGAGCTCTGGTGCTATGGAGCTATGGAGCTCTGGTGCTATGGAGCTATGGAGCTCTGGAGGTATGGAGCTCTGGAGGTATGGAGCTCTGGAGGTATGGAGCTTTGGAGCCCTGGAGCTCTGGAGGTATGGAGCTATGGTGCTATGGAGCTCTGAAGCCATGGAGCTCTGGTGCTATGGAGCTCTGGAGCTCTGGAGGTATGGAGCTCTGGAGGTATGGAGCTATGGAGCCCTGGAGCTCTGGAGGTATGGAGCTGTGGTGCTATGGAGCTCTGAAGCCATGGAGCTCTGGTGCTATGGAGCTCTGGAGCTCTGGAGGTATGGAGCTCTGGAGGTATGGAGCTATGGAGCCCTGGAGCTCTGGAGGTATGGAGCTATGGTGCTATGGAGCTCTGAAGCCATGGAGCTCTGATGCTATGGAGCTCTGGAGCTCTGGAGGTATGGAGCTCTGGAGGTATGGAGCTCTGGAGGTATGGAGCTATGGAGCCCTGGAGCTCTGGAGGTATGGAGCTATGGTGCTATGGAGCTCTGAAGCCATGGAGCTCTGGTGCTATGGAGCTCTGGAGGTATGGAGCTCTGGAGGTATGGAGCTATGGAGCCCTGGAGCTCTGGAGGTATGGAGCTATGGTGCTATGGAGCTCTGAAGCCATGGAGCTCTGGTGCTATGGAGCTATGGAGCTCTGGTGCTATGGAGCTATGGAGCTCTGGTGCTATGGAGCTCTGGTGCTATGGAGCTATGGAGCTCTGGTGCTATGGAGCTATGGAGCTCTGGAGGTATGGAGCTCTGGAGGTATGGAGCTCTGGAGGTATGGAGCTTTGGAGCCCTGGAGCTCTGGATGTATGGAGCTATGGTGCTATGGAGCTCTGAAGCCATGGAGCTCTGGTGCTATGGAGCTCTGGAGCTCTGGAGGTATGGAGCTCTGGAGGTATGGAGCTATGGAGCCCTGGAGCTCTGGAGGTATGGAGCTATGGTGCTATGGAGCTCTGAAGCCATGGAGCTCTGGTGCTATGGAGCTCTGGAGCTCTGGAGGTATGGAGCTCTGGAGGTATGGAGCTCTGGAGGTATGGAGCTATGGAGCCCTGGAGCTCTGGAGGTATGGAGCTATGGTGCTATGGAGCTCTGAAGCCATGGAGCTCTGGTGCTATGGAGCTCTGGAGGTATGGAGCTCTGGAGGTATGGAGCTCTGGAGGTATGGAGCTATGGAGCCCTGGAGCTCTGGAGGTATGGAGCTATGGTGCTATGGAGCTCTGAAGCCATGGAGCTCTGGTGCTATGGAGCTCTGGAGGTATGGAGCTCTGGAGGTATGGAGCTCTGGAGGTATGGAGCTATGGAGCCCTGGAGCTCTGGAGGTATAAAGCTATGGTGCTATGGAGCTCTGAAGCCATGGAGCTCTGGTGCTATGGAGCTATGGAGCTCTGGTGCTATGGAGCTATGGAGGTATGGAGCCACCAGCCAGCACCCTCCGTGGCTGGATCAATGGAAGTGTTTTAGGTACCAGGCAGCCAAAGGGCCGAGGCCTCACGCTCGACCACGCCGGCGCAGAGTTCCAGCCGCTCGGATAAGCTCTGTCACTCACCCGCCGCGCAGCCACCGGTAACGGGGAAATGTCGCCGCCTTGTGGACACGCCGTTGTAAATGAATGGGCTTTCGCACTTAGTGCAATTTTCGCCAACTCTCTGACTTAGAGCTATGGAAGTATGGAGCTATGGAGCCACCAGCCACCCAGGCTGGAGCTCTGGAGCTCTGGAGGTATGGAGCTCTGGTGCTAGGGAAGTATGGAGCTCTGGTGCTATGGAAGTATGGAGCTATGGAGGTATGGAAGTATGGAGCTATGGAAGTATGGAGCTATGGAGCTCTGGAAGTATGGAGCTATGGAGCTCTGGAGGTATGGAGCCCTGGAGCTATGGAGCCCTGGAGCTATGGAAGTATGGAGCTCTGGTGCTATGGAGCTATGGAGCTCTGGTGCTATGGAGCTATGGAGCTATGGAGCTCTGGAGCTATGGAGCTCTGGAGGTATGGAGCTATGGAGCTATGGAGCTCTGGAGGTATGGAGCTATGGAGCTATGGAAGTATGGAGCTCTGGTGCTATGGAGCTATGGAGCTCTGGTGCTATGGAGCTATGGAGCTCTGGTGCTATGGAGCTATGGAGCTCTGGAAGTATGGAGCTCTGGTGCTATGGAGCTATGGAGCTCTGGTGCTATGGAGCTATGGAGCTCTGGTGCTATGGAGCTCTGGTGCTATGGAGCTCTGGTGCTATGGAGCTATGGAGCTCTGGTGCTATGGAGCTCTGGAGGTATGGAGCTCTGGAGGTATGGAGCTCTGGAGGTATGGAGCTATGGAGCCCTGGAGCTCTGGAGGTATGGAGCTATGGTGCTATGGAGCTCTGAAGCCATGGAGCTCTGGTGCTATGGAGCTATGGAGCTCTGGTGCTATGGAGCTATGGAGCTATGGAGCTCTGGAAGTATGGAGCTCTGGTGCTATGGAGCTATGGAGCTCTGGTGCTATGGAGCTATGGAGCTCTGGTGCTATGGAGCTATGGAGCTCTGGTGCTATGGAGCTCTGGTGCTATGGAGCTCTGGTGCTATGGAGCTATGGAGCTCTGGTGCTATGGAGCTATGGAGCTCTGGAGGTATGGAGCTCTGGAGGTATGGAGCTCTGGAAGTATGGAGCTATGGAGCCCTGGAGCTCTGGAGGTATGGAGCTATGGTGCTATGGAGCTCTGAAGCCATGGAGCTCTGGTGCTATGGAGCTCTGGAGCTCTGGAGGTATGGAGCTCTGGAGGTATGGAGCTATGGAGCCCTGGAGCTCTGGAGGTATGGAGCTATGGTGCTATGGAGCTCTGAAGCCATGGAGCTCTGGTGCTATGGAGCTCTGGAGCTCTGGAGGTATGGAGCTCTGGAGGTATGGAGCTCTGGAGGTATGGAGCTATGGAGCCCTGGAGCTCTGGAGGTATGGAGCTATGGTGCTATGGAGCTCTGAAGCCATGGAGCTCTGGTGCTATGGAGCTCTGGAGGTATGGAGCTCTGGAGGTATGGAGCTCTGGAGGTATGGAGCTATGGAGCCCTGGAGCTCTGGAGGTATGGAGCTATGGTGCTATGGAGCTCTGAAGCCATGGAGCTCTGGTGCTATGGAGCTCTGGAGGTATGGAGCTCTGGAGGTATGGAGCTCTGGAGGTATGGAGCTATGGAGCCCTGGAGCTCTGGAGGTATGGAGCTATGGTGCTATGGAGCTCTGAAGCCATGGAGCTCTGGTGCTATGGAGCTATGGAGCTCTGGTGCTATGGAGCTATGGAGGTATGGAGCCACCAGCCAGCACCCTCCGTGGCTGGATCAATGGAAGTGTTTTAGGTACCAGGCAGCCAAAGGGCCGAGGCCTCACGCTCGACCACGCCGGCGCAGAGTTCCAGCCGCTCGGATAAGCTCTGTCACTCACCCGCAGCGCAGCCACCGGTAACGGGGAAATGTCGCCGCCTTGTGGACACGCCGTTGTAAATGAATGGGCTTTCGCACTTAGTGCAATTTTCGCCAACTCTCTGACTGGAGCTATGGAAGTATGGAGCTATGGAGCCACCAGCCACCCAGGCTGGAGCTATGGAGCTCTGGAGGTATGGAGCTCTGGTGCTATGGAAGTATGGAGCTATGGAGCTATGGAAGTATGGAGCTATGGAGCTATGGAGCTCTGGAAGTATGGAGCTATGGAGCTCTGGAGGTATGGAGCTATGGAGCCCTGGAGCCCTGGAGCTATGGAGCCCTGGAGCTATGGAGCTATGGAGCCCTGGAGCTATGGAGCTATGGAGCTCTGGTGCTATGGAGCTATGGAGCTCTGGTGCTATGGAGCTATGGAGCTCTGGTGCTATGGAGCTATGGAGCTCTGGTGCTATGGAGCTATGGAGCTCTGGAAGTATGGAGCTATGGAGCTCTGGAGGTATGGAGCTATGGAGCTCTGGAGGTATGGAGCTATGGAGCCCTGGAGCTATGGAGCCCTGGAGCTATGGAAGTATGGAGCTCTGGTGCTATGGAGCTATGGAGCTCTGGTGCTATGGAGCTATGGAGCTCTGGAGCTATGGAGCTCTGGAGGTATGGAGCTATGGAGCTCTGGAGGTATGGAGCTATGGAGCTATGGAAGTATGGAGCTCTGGTGCTATGGAGCTATGGAGCTCTGGTGCTATGGAGCTATGGAGCTCTGGTGCTATGGAGCTATGGAGCTATGGAGCTCTGGAAGTATGGAGCTCTGGTGCTATGGAGCTATGGAGCTCTGGTGCTATGGAGCTATGGAGCTCTGGTGCTATGGAGCTATGGAGCTCTGGTGCTATGGAGCTCTGGTGCTATGGAGCTCTGGTGCTATGGAGCTATGGAGCTCTGGTGCTATGGAGCTATGGAGCTCTGGAGGTATGGAGCTCTGGAGGTATGGAGCTCTGGAGGTATGGAGCTTTGGAGCCCTGGAGCTCTGGAGGTATGGAGCTATGGTGCTATGGAGCTCTGAAGCCATGGAGCTCTGGTGCTATGGAGCTATGGAGCTCTGGTGCTATGGAGCTATGGAGGTATGGAGCCACCAGCCAGCACCCTCCGTGGCTGGATCAATGGAAGTGTTTTAGGTACCAGGCAGCCAAAGGGCCGAGGCCTCACGCTCGACCACGCCGGCGCAGAGTTCCAGCCGCTCGGATAAGCTCTGTCACTCACCCGCCGCGCAGCCACCGGTAACGGGGAAATGTCGCCGCCTTGTGGACACGCCGTTGTAAATGAATGGGCTTTCGCACTTAGTGCAATTTTCGCCAACTCTCTGACTTAGAGCTATGGAAGTATGGAGCTATGGAGCCACCAGCCACCCAGGCTGGAGCTCTGGAGCTCTGGAGGTATGGAGCTCTGGTGCTATGGAAGTATGGAGCTCTGGTGCTATGGAAGTATGGAGCTATGGAGGTATGGAAGTATGGAGCTATGGAAGTATGGAGCTATGGAGCTCTGGAAGTATGGAGCTATGGAGCTCTGGAGGTATGGAGCCCTGGAGCTATGGAGCCCTGGAGCTATGGAAGTATGGAGCTCTGGTGCTATGGAGCTATGGAGCTCTGGTGCTATGGAGCTATGGAGCTATGGAGCTCTGGAGCTATGGAGCTCTGGAGGTATGGAGCTATGGAGCTCTGGAGGTATGGAGCTATGGAGCTATGGAAGTATGGAGCTCTGGTGCTATGGAGCTATGGAGCTCTGGTGCTATGGAGCTATGGAGCTCTGGTGCTATGGAGCTATGGAGCTATGGAGCTCTGGAAGTATGGAGCTCTGGTGCTATGGAGCTATGGAGCTCTGGTGCTATGGAGCTATGGAGCTCTGGTGCTATGGAGCTATGGAGCTCTGGTGCTATGGAGCTCTGGTGCTATGGAGCTCTGGTGCTATGGAGCTATGGAGCTCTGGTGCTATGGAGCTATGGAGCTCTGGAGGTATGGAGCTCTGGAGGTATGGAGCTCTGGAGGTATGGAGCTATGGAGCCCTGGAGCTCTGGAGGTATGGAGCTATGGTGCTATGGAGCTCTGAAGCCATGGAGCTCTGGTGCTATGGAGCTCTGGAGCTCTGGAGGTATGGAGCTCTGGAGGTATGGAGCTATGGAGCCCTGGAGCTCTGGAGGTATGGAGCTATGGAGCTCTGAAGCCATGGAGCTCTGGTGCTATGGAGCTCTGGAGCTCTGGAGGTATGGAGCTCTGGAGGTATGGAGCTATGGAGCCCTGGAGCTCTGGAGGTATGGAGCTATGGTGCTATGGAGCTCTGAAGCCATGGAGCTCTGGTGCTATGGAGCTCTGGAGGTATGGAGCTCTGGAGGTATGGAGCTCTGGAGGTATGGAGCTATGGAGCCCTGGAGCTCTGGAGGTATGGAGCTATGGTGCTATGGAGCTCTGAAGCCATGGAGCTCTGGTGCTATGGAGCTCTGGAGGTATGGAGCTCTGGAGGTATGGAGTTCTGGAGGTATGGAGCTATGGAGCCCTGGAGCTCTGGAGGTATGGAGCTATGGTGCTATGGAGCTCTGAAGCCATGGAGCTCTGGTGCTATGGAGCTATGGAGCTCTGGTGCTATGGAGCTATGGAGGTATGGAGCCACCAGCCAGCACCCTCCGTGGCTGGATCAATGGAAGTGTTTTAGGTACCAGGCAGCCAAAGGGCCGAGGCCTCACGCTCGACCATGCCGGCGCAGAGTTCCAGCTGCTCGGATAAGCTCTGTCACTCACCCGCCGCGCAGCCACCGGTAACGGGGAAATGTCGCCGCCTGGCGGACACGCCGTTGTAAATGAATGGGCTTTCGCACTTAGTGCAATTTTCGCCAACTCTCTGACTTAGAGCTATGGAAGTATGGAGCTATGGAGCCACCAGCCACCCAGGCTGGAGCTATGGAGCTCTGGAGGTATGGAGCTCAGGTGCTATGGAAGTATGGAGCTATGGAGCTATGGAAGTATGGAGCTATGGAGCTATGGAGCTCTGGAAGTATGGAGCTATGGAGCTCTGGAGGTATGGAGCTATGGAGCCCTGGAGCCCTGGAGCTATGGAGCTCTGGTGCTATGGAGGTATGGAGCTCTGGAGGTATGGAGCTCTGGAGGTGTGGAGCTATGGAGCTATGGAGCCCTGGAGCTATGGAGCTATGGAGCCCTGGAGCTATGGAGCTATGGAGCCCTGGAGCTATGGAGCTATGGAGCTCTAGTGCTATGGAGCTATGGAGCTCTGGTGCTATGGAGCTATGGAGCTCTGGTGCTATGGAGCTATGGAGCTCTGGTGCTATGGAGCTATGGAGCTCTGGAAGTATGGAGCTATGGAGCTCTGGAGGTATGGAGCTATGGAGCCCTGGAGCTATGGAGCCCTGGAGCTATGGAAGTATGGAGCTCTGGTGCTATGGAGCTATGGAGCTCTGGTGCTATGGAGCTATGGAGCTCTGGAGCTATGGAGCTCTGGAGGTATGGAGCTATGGAGCTATGGAGCTCTGGAGGTATGGAGCTATGGAGCTATGGAAGTATGGAGCTCTGGTGCTATGGAGCTATGGAGCTCTGGTGCTATGGAGCTATGGAGCTCTGGTGCTATGGAGCTATGGAGCTATGGAGCTCTGGAAGTATGGAGCTCTGGTGCTATGGAGCTATGGAGCTCTGGTGCTATGGAGCTATGGAGCTCTGGTGCTATGGAGCTATGGAGCTCTGGTGCTATGGAGCTCTGGTGCTATGGAGCTCTGGTGCTATGGAGCTATGGAGCTCTGGTGCTATGGAGCTATGGAGCTCTGGAGGTATGGAGCTCTGGAGGTATGGAGCTCTGGAGGTATGGAGCTTTGGAGCCCTGGAGCTCTGGAGGTATGGAGCTATGGTGCTATGGAGCTCTGAAGCCATGGAGCTCTGGTGCTATGGAGCTCTGGAGCTCTGGAGGTATGGAGCTCTGGAGGTATGGAGCTATGGAGCCCTGGAGCTCTGGAGGTATGGAGCTATGGTGCTATGGAGCTCTGAAGCCATGGAGCTCTGGTGCTATGGAGCTCTGGAGCTCTGGAGGTATGGAGCTCTGGAGGTATGGAGCTATGGAGCCCTGGAGCTCTGGAGGTATGGAGCTATGGTGCTATGGAGCTCTGAAGCCATGGAGCTCTGGTGCTATGGAGCTCTGGAGCTCTGGAGGTATGGAGCTCTGGAGGTATGGAGCTCTGGAGGTATGGAGCTATGGAGCCCTGGAGCTCTGGAGGTATGGAGCTATGGTGCTATGGAGCTCTGAAGCCATGGAGCTCTGGTGCTATGGAGCTCTGGAGGTATGGAGCTCTGGAGGTATGGAGCTCTGGAGGTATGGAGCTATGGAGCCCTGGAGCTCTGGAGGTATGGAGCTATGGTGCTATGGAGCTCTGAAGCCATGGAGCTCTGGTGCTATGGAGCTATGGAGCTCTGGTGCTATGGAGCTATGGAGGTATGGAGCCACCAGCCAGCACCCTCCGTGGCTGGATCAATGGAAGTGTTTTAGGTACCAGGCAGCCAAAGGGCCGAGGCCTCACGCTCGACCACGCCGGCGCAGAGTTCCAGCCGCTCGGATAAGCTCTGTCACTCACCCGCCGCGCAGCCACCGGTAACGGGGAAATGTCGCCGCCTTGTGGACACGCCGTTGTAAATGAATGGGCTTTCGCACTTAGTGCAATTTTCGCCAACTCTCTGACTTAGAGCTATGGAAGTATGGAGCTATGGAGCCACCAGCCACCCAGGCTGGAGCTCTGGAGCTCTGGAGGTATGGAGCTCTGGTGCTAGGGAAGTATGGAGCTCTGGTGCTATGGAAGTATGGAGCTATGGAGGTATGGAAGTATGGAGCTATGGAAGTATGGAGCTATGGAGCTCTGGAAGTATGGAGCTATGGAGCTCTGGAGGTATGGAGCCCTGGAGCTATGGAGCCCTGGAGCTATGGAAGTATGGAGCTCTGGTGCTATGGAGCTATGGAGCTCTGGTGCTATGGAGCTATGGAGCTATGGAGCTCTGGAGCTATGGAGCTCTGGAGGTATGGAGCTATGGAGCTATGGAGCTCTGGAGGTATGGAGCTATGGAGCTATGGAAGTATGGAGCTCTGGTGCTATGGAGCTATGGAGCTCTGGTGCTATGGAGCTATGGAGCTCTGGTGCTATGGAGCTATGGAGCTATGGAGCTCTGGAAGTATGGAGCTCTGGTGCTATGGAGCTATGGAGCTCTGGTGCTATGGAGCTATGGAGCTCTGGTGCTATGGAGCTCTGGTGCTATGGAGCTCTGGTGCTATGGAGCTATGGAGCTCTGGTGCTATGGAGCTCTGGAGGTATGGAGCTCTGGAGGTATGGAGCTCTGGAGGTATGGAGCTATGGAGCCCTGGAGCTCTGGAGGTATGGAGCTATGGTGCTATGGAGCTCTGAAGCCATGGAGCTCTGGTGCTATGGAGCTATGGAGCTCTGGTGCTATGGAGCTATGGAGCTCTGGAAGTATGGAGCTCTGGTGCTATGGAGCTATGGAGCTCTGGTGCTATGGAGCTATGGAGCTCTGGTGCTATGGAGCTATGGAGCTCTGGTGCTATGGAGCTCTGGTGCTATGGAGCTCTGGTGCTATGGAGCTATGGAGCTCTGGTGCTATGGAGCTATGGAGCTCTGGAGGTATGGAGCTCTGGAGGTATGGAGCTCTGGAGGTATGGAGCTATGGAGCCCTGGAGCTCTGGAGGTATGGAGCTATGGTGCTATGGAGCTCTGAAGCCATGGAGCTCTGGTGCTATGGAGCTCTGGAGCTCTGGAGGTATGGAGCTCTGGAGGTATGGAGCTATGGAGCCCTGGAGCTCTGGAGGTATGGAGCTATGGTGCTATGGAGCTCTGAAGCCATGGAGCTCTGGTGCTATGGAGCTCTGGAGGTATGGAGCTCTGGAGGTATGGAGCTCTGGAGGTATGGAGCTATGGAGCCCTGGAGCTCTGGAGGTATAAAGCTATGGTGCTATGGAGCTCTGAAGCCATGGAGCTCTGGTGCTATGGAGCTATGGAGCTCTGGTGCTATGGAGCTATGGAGGTATGGAGCCACCAGCCAGCACCCTCCGTGGCTGGATCAATGGAAGTGTTTTAGGTACCAGGCAGCCAAAGGGCCGAGGCCTCACGCTCGACCACGCCGGCGCAGAGTTCCAGCCGCTCGGATAAGCTCTGTCACTCACCCGCCGCGCAGCCACCGGTAACGGGGAAATGTCGCCGCCTTGTGGACACGCCGTTGTAAATGAATGGGCTTTCGCACTTAGTGCAATTTTCGCCAACTCTCTGACTTAGAGCTATGGAAGTATGGAGCTATGGAGCCACCAGCCACCCAGGCTGGAGCTCTGGAGCTCTGGAGGTATGGAGCTCTGGTGCTAGGGAAGTATGGAGCTCTGGTGCTATGGAAGTATGGAGCTATGGAGGTATGGAAGTATGGAGCTATGGAAGTATGGAGCTATGGAGCTCTGGAAGTATGGAGCTATGGAGCTCTGGAGGTATGGAGCCCTGGAGCTATGGAGCCCTGGAGCTATGGAAGTATGGAGCTCTGGTGCTATGGAGCTATGGAGCTCTGGTGCTATGGAGCTATGGAGCTATGGAGCTCTGGAGCTATGGAGCTCTGGAGGTATGGAGCTATGGAGCTATGGAGCTCTGGAGGTATGGAGCTATGGAGCTATGGAAGTATGGAGCTCTGGTGCTATGGAGCTATGGAGCTCTGGTGCTATGGAGCTATGGAGCTCTGGTGCTATGGAGCTATGGAGCTCTGGAAGTATGGAGCTCTGGTGCTATGGAGCTATGGAGCTCTGGTGCTATGGAGCTATGGAGCTCTGGTGCTATGGAGCTCTGGTGCTATGGAGCTCTGGTGCTATGGAGCTATGGAGCTCTGGTGCTATGGAGCTCTGGAGGTATGGAGCTCTGGAGGTATGGAGCTCTGGAGGTATGGAGCTATGGAGCCCTGGAGCTCTGGAGGTATGGAGCTATGGTGCTATGGAGCTCTGAAGCCATGGAGCTCTGGTGCTATGGAGCTATGGAGCTCTGGTGCTATGGAGCTATGGAGCTATGGAGCTCTGGAAGTATGGAGCTCTGGTGCTATGGAGCTATGGAGCTCTGGTGCTATGGAGCTATGGAGCTCTGGTGCTATGGAGCTATGGAGCTCTGGTGCTATGGAGCTCTGGTGCTATGGAGCTCTGGTGCTATGGAGCTATGGAGCTCTGGTGCTATGGAGCTATGGAGCTCTGGAGGTATGGAGCTCTGGAGGTATGGAGCTCTGGAAGTATGGAGCTATGGAGCCCTGGAGCTCTGGAGGTATGGAGCTATGGTGCTATGGAGCTCTGAAGCCATGGAGCTCTGGTGCTATGGAGCTCTGGAGCTCTGGAGGTATGGAGCTCTGGAGGTATGGAGCTATGGAGCCCTGGAGCTCTGGAGGTATGGAGCTATGGTGCTATGGAGCTCTGAAGCCATGGAGCTCTGGTGCTATGGAGCTCTGGAGCTCTGGAGGTATGGAGCTCTGGAGGTATGGAGCTCTGGAGGTATGGAGCTATGGAGCCCTGGAGCTCTGGAGGTATGGAGCTATGGTGCTATGGAGCTCTGAAGCCATGGAGCTCTGGTGCTATGGAGCTCTGGAGGTATGGAGCTCTGGAGGTATGGAGCTCTGGAGGTATGGAGCTATGGAGCCCTGGAGCTCTGGAGGTATGGAGCTATGGTGCTATGGAGCTCTGAAGCCATGGAGCTCTGGTGCTATGGAGCTCTGGAGGTATGGAGCTCTGGAGGTATGGAGCTCTGGAGGTATGGAGCTATGGAGCCCTGGAGCTCTGGAGGTATGGAGCTATGGTGCTATGGAGCTCTGAAGCCATGGAGCTCTGGTGCTATGGAGCTATGGAGCTCTGGTGCTATGGAGCTATGGAGGTATGGAGCCACCAGCCAGCACCCTCCGTGGCTGGATCAATGGAAGTGTTTTAGGTACCAGGCAGCCAAAGGGCCGAGGCCTCACGCTCGACCACGCCGGCGCAGAGTTCCAGCCGCTCGGATAAGCTCTGTCACTCACCCGCAGCGCAGCCACCGGTAACGGGGAAATGTCGCCGCCTTGTGGACACGCCGTTGTAAATGAATGGGCTTTCGCACTTAGTGCAATTTTCGCCAACTCTCTGACTGGAGCTATGGAAGTATGGAGCTATGGAGCCACCAGCCACCCAGGCTGGAGCTATGGAGCTCTGGAGGTATGGAGCTCTGGTGCTATGGAAGTATGGAGCTATGGAGCTATGGAAGTATGGAGCTATGGAGCTATGGAGCTCTGGAAGTATGGAGCTATGGAGCTCTGGAGGTATGGAGCTATGGAGCCCTGGAGCCCTGGAGCTATGGAGCCCTGGAGCTATGGAGCTATGGAGCCCTGGAGCTATGGAGCTATGGAGCTCTGGTGCTATGGAGCTATGGAGCTCTGGTGCTATGGAGCTATGGAGCTCTGGTGCTATGGAGCTATGGAGCTCTGGTGCTATGGAGCTATGGAGCTCTGGAAGTATGGAGCTATGGAGCTCTGGAGGTATGGAGCTATGGAGCTCTGGAGGTATGGAGCTATGGAGCCCTGGAGCTATGGAGCCCTGGAGCTATGGAAGTATGGAGCTCTGGTGCTATGGAGCTATGGAGCTCTGGTGCTATGGAGCTATGGAGCTCTGGAGCTATGGAGCTCTGGAGGTATGGAGCTATGGAGCTCTGGAGGTATGGAGCTATGGAGCTATGGAAGTATGGAGCTCTGGTGCTATGGAGCTATGGAGCTCTGGTGCTATGGAGCTATGGAGCTCTGGTGCTATGGAGCTATGGAGCTATGGAGCTCTGGAAGTATGGAGCTCTGGTGCTATGGAGCTATGGAGCTCTGGTGCTATGGAGCTATGGAGCTCTGGTGCTATGGAGCTATGGAGCTCTGGTGCTATGGAGCTCTGGTGCTATGGAGCTCTGGTGCTATGGAGCTATGGAGCTCTGGTGCTATGGAGCTATGGAGCTCTGGAGGTATGGAGCTCTGGAGGTATGGAGCTCTGGAGGTATGGAGCTTTGGAGCCCTGGAGCTCTGGAGGTATGGAGCTATGGTGCTATGGAGCTCTGAAGCCATGGAGCTCTGGTGCTATGGAGCTATGGAGCTCTGGTGCTATGGAGCTATGGAGGTATGGAGCCACCAGCCAGCACCCTCCGTGGCTGGATCAATGGAAGTGTTTTAGGTACCAGGCAGCCAAAGGGCCGAGGCCTCACGCTCGACCACGCCGGCGCAGAGTTCCAGCCGCTCGGATAAGCTCTGTCACTCACCCGCCGCGCAGCCACCGGTAACGGGGAAATGTCGCCGCCTTGTGGACACGCCGTTGTAAATGAATGGGCTTTCGCACTTAGTGCAATTTTCGCCAACTCTCTGACTTAGAGCTATGGAAGTATGGAGCTATGGAGCCACCAGCCACCCAGGCTGGAGCTCTGGAGCTCTGGAGGTATGGAGCTCTGGTGCTATGGAAGTATGGAGCTCTGGTGCTATGGAAGTATGGAGCTATGGAGGTATGGAAGTATGGAGCTATGGAAGTATGGAGCTATGGAGCTCTGGAAGTATGGAGCTATGGAGCTCTGGAGGTATGGAGCCCTGGAGCTATGGAGCCCTGGAGCTATGGAAGTATGGAGCTCTGGTGCTATGGAGCTATGGAGCTCTGGTGCTATGGAGCTATGGAGCTATGGAGCTCTGGAGCTATGGAGCTCTGGAGGTATGGAGCTATGGAGCTCTGGAGGTATGGAGCTATGGAGCTATGGAAGTATGGAGCTCTGGTGCTATGGAGCTATGGAGCTCTGGTGCTATGGAGCTATGGAGCTCTGGTGCTATGGAGCTATGGAGCTATGGAGCTCTGGAAGTATGGAGCTCTGGTGCTATGGAGCTATGGAGCTCTGGTGCTATGGAGCTATGGAGCTCTGGTGCTATGGAGCTATGGAGCTCTGGTGCTATGGAGCTCTGGTGCTATGGAGCTCTGGTGCTATGGAGCTATGGAGCTCTGGTGCTATGGAGCTATGGAGCTCTGGAGGTATGGAGCTCTGGAGGTATGGAGCTCTGGAGGTATGGAGCTATGGAGCCCTGGAGCTCTGGAGGTATGGAGCTATGGTGCTATGGAGCTCTGAAGCCATGGAGCTCTGGTGCTATGGAGCTCTGGAGCTCTGGAGGTATGGAGCTCTGGAGGTATGGAGCTATGGAGCCCTGGAGCTCTGGAGGTATGGAGCTATGGAGCTCTGAAGCCATGGAGCTCTGGTGCTATGGAGCTCTGGAGCTCTGGAGGTATGGAGCTCTGGAGGTATGGAGCTATGGAGCCCTGGAGCTCTGGAGGTATGGAGCTATGGTGCTATGGAGCTCTGAAGCCATGGAGCTCTGGTGCTATGGAGCTCTGGAGGTATGGAGCTCTGGAGGTATGGAGCTCTGGAGGTATGGAGCTATGGAGCCCTGGAGCTCTGGAGGTATGGAGCTATGGTGCTATGGAGCTCTGAAGCCATGGAGCTCTGGTGCTATGGAGCTCTGGAGGTATGGAGCTCTGGAGGTATGGAGTTCTGGAGGTATGGAGCTATGGAGCCCTGGAGCTCTGGAGGTATGGAGCTATGGTGCTATGGAGCTCTGAAGCCATGGAGCTCTGGTGCTATGGAGCTATGGAGCTCTGGTGCTATGGAGCTATGGAGGTATGGAGCCACCAGCCAGCACCCTCCGTGGCTGGATCAATGGAAGTGTTTTAGGTACCAGGCAGCCAAAGGGCCGAGGCCTCACGCTCGACCATGCCGGCGCAGAGTTCCAGCTGCTCGGATAAGCTCTGTCACTCACCCGCCGCGCAGCCACCGGTAACGGGGAAATGTCGCCGCCTGGCGGACACGCCGTTGTAAATGAATGGGCTTTCGCACTTAGTGCAATTTTCGCCAACTCTCTGACTTAGAGCTATGGAAGTATGGAGCTATGGAGCCACCAGCCACCCAGGCTGGAGCTATGGAGCTCTGGAGGTATGGAGCTCAGGTGCTATGGAAGTATGGAGCTATGGAGCTATGGAAGTATGGAGCTATGGAGCTATGGAGCTCTGGAAGTATGGAGCTATGGAGCTCTGGAGGTATGGAGCTATGGAGCCCTGGAGCCCTGGAGCTATGGAGCTCTGGTGCTATGGAGGTATGGAGCTCTGGAGGTATGGAGCTCTGGAGGTGTGGAGCTATGGAGCTATGGAGCCCTGGAGCTATGGAGCTATGGAGCCCTGGAGCTATGGAGCTATGGAGCCCTGGAGCTATGGAGCTATGGAGCTCTAGTGCTATGGAGCTATGGAGCTCTGGTGCTATGGAGCTATGGAGCTCTGGTGCTATGGAGCTATGGAGCTCTGGTGCTATGGAGCTATGGAGCTCTGGAAGTATGGAGCTATGGAGCTCTGGAGGTATGGAGCTATGGAGCCCTGGAGCTATGGAGCCCTGGAGCTATGGAAGTATGGAGCTCTGGTGCTATGGAGCTATGGAGCTCTGGTGCTATGGAGCTATGGAGCTCTGGAGCTATGGAGCTCTGGAGGTATGGAGCTATGGAGCTATGGAGCTCTGGAGGTATGGAGCTATGGAGCTATGGAAGTATGGAGCTCTGGTGCTATGGAGCTATGGAGCTCTGGTGCTATGGAGCTATGGAGCTCTGGTGCTATGGAGCTATGGAGCTATGGAGCTCTGGAAGTATGGAGCTCTGGTGCTATGGAGCTATGGAGCTCTGGTGCTATGGAGCTATGGAGCTCTGGTGCTATGGAGCTATGGAGCTCTGGTGCTATGGAGCTCTGGTGCTATGGAGCTCTGGTGCTATGGAGCTATGGAGCTCTGGTGCTATGGAGCTATGGAGCTCTGGAGGTATGGAGCTCTGGAGGTATGGAGCTCTGGAGGTATGGAGCTTTGGAGCCCTGGAGCTCTGGAGGTATGGAGCTATGGTGCTATGGAGCTCTGAAGCCATGGAGCTCTGGTGCTATGGAGCTCTGGAGCTCTGGAGGTATGGAGCTCTGGAGGTATGGAGCTATGGAGCCCTGGAGCTCTGGAGGTATGGAGCTATGGTGCTATGGAGCTCTGAAGCCATGGAGCTCTGGTGCTATGGAGCTCTGGAGCTCTGGAGGTATGGAGCTCTGGAGGTATGGAGCTATGGAGCCCTGGAGCTCTGGAGGTATGGAGCTATGGTGCTATGGAGCTCTGAAGCCATGGAGCTCTGGTGCTATGGAGCTCTGGAGCTCTGGAGGTATGGAGCTCTGGAGGTATGGAGCTCTGGAGGTATGGAGCTATGGAGCCCTGGAGCTCTGGAGGTATGGAGCTATGGTGCTATGGAGCTCTGAAGCCATGGAGCTCTGGTGCTATGGAGCTCTGGAGGTATGGAGCTCTGGAGGTATGGAGCTCTGGAGGTATGGAGCTATGGAGCCCTGGAGCTCTGGAGGTATGGAGCTATGGTGCTATGGAGCTCTGAAGCCATGGAGCTCTGGTGCTATGGAGCTATGGAGCTCTGGTGCTATGGAGCTATGGAGGTATGGAGCCACCAGCCAGCACCCTCCGTGGCTGGATCAATGGAAGTGTTTTAGGTACCAGGCAGCCAAAGGGCCGAGGCCTCACGCTCGACCACGCCGGCGCAGAGTTCCAGCCGCTCGGATAAGCTCTGTCACTCACCCGCCGCGCAGCCACCGGTAACGGGGAAATGTCGCCGCCTTGTGGACACGCCGTTGTAAATGAATGGGCTTTCGCACTTAGTGCAATTTTCGCCAACTCTCTGACTTAGAGCTATGGAAGTATGGAGCTATGGAGCCACCAGCCACCCAGGCTGGAGCTCTGGAGCTCTGGAGGTATGGAGCTCTGGTGCTAGGGAAGTATGGAGCTCTGGTGCTATGGAAGTATGGAGCTATGGAGGTATGGAAGTATGGAGCTATGGAAGTATGGAGCTATGGAGCTCTGGAAGTATGGAGCTATGGAGCTCTGGAGGTATGGAGCCCTGGAGCTATGGAGCCCTGGAGCTATGGAAGTATGGAGCTCTGGTGCTATGGAGCTATGGAGCTCTGGTGCTATGGAGCTATGGAGCTATGGAGCTCTGGAGCTATGGAGCTCTGGAGGTATGGAGCTATGGAGCTATGGAGCTCTGGAGGTATGGAGCTATGGAGCTATGGAAGTATGGAGCTCTGGTGCTATGGAGCTATGGAGCTCTGGTGCTATGGAGCTATGGAGCTCTGGTGCTATGGAGCTATGGAGCTATGGAGCTCTGGAAGTATGGAGCTCTGGTGCTATGGAGCTATGGAGCTCTGGTGCTATGGAGCTATGGAGCTCTGGTGCTATGGAGCTCTGGTGCTATGGAGCTCTGGTGCTATGGAGCTATGGAGCTCTGGTGCTATGGAGCTCTGGAGGTATGGAGCTCTGGAGGTATGGAGCTCTGGAGGTATGGAGCTATGGAGCCCTGGAGCTCTGGAGGTATGGAGCTATGGTGCTATGGAGCTCTGAAGCCATGGAGCTCTGGTGCTATGGAGCTATGGAGCTCTGGTGCTATGGAGCTATGGAGCTCTGGAAGTATGGAGCTCTGGTGCTATGGAGCTATGGAGCTCTGGTGCTATGGAGCTATGGAGCTCTGGTGCTATGGAGCTATGGAGCTCTGGTGCTATGGAGCTCTGGTGCTATGGAGCTCTGGTGCTATGGAGCTATGGAGCTCTGGTGCTATGGAGCTATGGAGCTCTGGAGGTATGGAGCTCTGGAGGTATGGAGCTCTGGAGGTATGGAGCTATGGAGCCCTGGAGCTCTGGAGGTATGGAGCTATGGTGCTATGGAGCTCTGAAGCCATGGAGCTCTGGTGCTATGGAGCTCTGGAGCTCTGGAGGTATGGAGCTCTGGAGGTATGGAGCTATGGAGCCCTGGAGCTCTGGAGGTATGGAGCTATGGTGCTATGGAGCTCTGAAGCCATGGAGCTCTGGTGCTATGGAGCTCTGGAGCTCTGGAGGTATGGAGCTCTGGAGGTATGGAGCTCTGGAGGTATGGAGCTATGGAGCCCTGGAGCTCTGGAGGTATGGAGCTATGGTGCTATGGAGCTCTGAAGCCATTGAGCTCTGGTGCTATGGAGCTCTGGAGGTATGGAGCTCTGGAGGTATGGAGCTCTGGAGGTATGGAGCTATGGAGCCCTGGAGCTCTGGAGGTATGGAGCTATGGTGCTATGGAGCTCTGAAGCCATGGAGCTCTGGTGCTATGGAGCTCTGGAGGTATGGAGCTCTGGAGGTATGGAGCTCTGGAGGTATGGAGCTATGGCCCTGGAGCTCTGGAGGTATGGAGCTATGGTGCTATGGAGCTCTGAAGCCATGGAGCTCTGGTGCTATGGAGCTATGGAGCTCTGGTGCTATGGAGCTATGGAGGTATGGAGCCACCAGCCAGCACCCTCCGTGGCTGGATCAATGGAAGTGTTTTAGGTACCAGGCAGCCAAAGGGCCGAGGCCTCACGCTCGACCACGCCGGCGCAGAGTTCCAGCCGCTCGGATAAGCTCTGTCACTCACCCGCCGCGCAGCCACCGGTAACGGGGAAATGTCGCCGCCTTGTGGACACGCCGTTGTAAATGAATGGGCTTTCGCACTTAGTGCAATTTTCGCCAACTCTCTGACTGGAGCTATGGAAGTATGGAGCTATGGAGCCACCAGCCACCCAGGCTGGAGCTATGGAGCTCTGGAGGTATGGAGCTCTGGTGCTATGGAAGTATGGAGCTATGGAGCTATGGAAGTATGGAGCTATGGAGCTATGGAGCTCTGGAAGTATGGAGCTATGGAGCTCTGGAGGTATGGAGCTATGGAGCCCTGGAGCCCTGGAGCTATGGAGCCCTGGAGCTATGGAGCTATGGAGCCCTGGAGCTATGGAGCTATGGAGCCCTGGAGCTATGGAGCTATGGAGCTCTGGTGCTATGGAGCTATGGAGCTCTGGTGCTATGGAGCTATGGAGCTCTGGTGCTATGGAGCTATGGAGCTCTGGTGCTATGGAGCTATGGAGCTCTGGAAATATGGAGCTATGGAGCTCTGGAGGTATGGAGCTATGGAGCTCTGGAGGTATGGAGCTATGGAGCCCTGGAGCTATGGAGCCCTGGAGCTATGGAAGTATGGAGCTCTGGTGCTATGGAGCTATGGAGCTCTGGTGCTATGGAGCTATGGAGCTCTGGAGCTATGGAGCTCTGGAGGTATGGAGCTATGGAGCTCTGGAGGTATGGAGCTATGGAGCTATGGAAGTATGGAGCTCTGGTGCTATGGAGCTATGGAGCTCTGGTGCTATGGAGCTATGGAGCTCTGGTGCTATGGAGCTATGGAGCTATGGAGCTCTGGAAGTATGGAGCTCTGGTGCTATGGAGCTATGGAGCTCTGGTGCTATGGAGCTATGGAGCTCTGGTGCTATGGAGCTATGGAGCTCTGGTGCTATGGAGCTCTGGTGCTATGGAGCTCTGGTGCTATGGAGCTATGGAGCTCTGGTGCTATGGAGCTATGGAGCTCTGGAGGTATGGAGCTCTGGAGGTATGGAGCTCTGGAGGTATGGAGCTTTGGAGCCCTGGAGCTCTGGAGGTATGGAGCTATGGTGCTATGGAGCTCTGAAGCCATGGAGCTCTGGTGCTATGGAGCTCTGGAGCTCTGGAGGTATGGAGCTCTGGAGGTATGGAGCTATGGAGCCCTGGAGCTCTGGAGGTATGGAGCTATGGTGCTATGGAGCTCTGAAGCCATGGAGCTCTGGTGCTATGGAGCTCTGGAGCTCTGGAGGTATGGAGCTCTGGAGGTATGGAGCTATGGAGCCCTGGAGCTCTGGAGGTATGGAGCTATGGTGCTATGGAGCTCTGAAGCCATGGAGCTCTGGTGCTATGGAGCTCTGGAGCTCTGGAGGTATGGAGCTCTGGAGGTATGGAGCTATGGAGCCCTGGAGCTCTGGAGGTATGGAGCTATGGTGCTATGGAGCTCTGAAGCCATGGAGCTCTGGTGCTATGGAGCTCTGGAGGTATGGAGCTCTGGAGGTATGGAGCTCTGGAGGTATGGAGCTATGGAGCCCTGGAGCTCTGGAGGTATGGAGCTATGGTGCTATGGAGCTCTGAAGCCATGGAGCTCTGGTGCTATGGAGCTATGGAGCTCTGGTGCTATGGAGCTATGGAGGTATGGAGCCACCAGCCAGCACCCTCCGTGGCTGGATCAATGGAAGTGTTTTAGGTACCAGGCAGCCAAAGGGCCGAGGCCTCACGCTCGACCACGCCGGCGCAGAGTTCCAGCCGCTCGGATAAGCTCTGTCACTCACCCGCCGCGCAGCCACCGGTAACGGGGAAATGTCGCCGCCTTGTGGACACGCCGTTGTAAATGAATGGGCTTTCGCACTTAGTGCAATTTTCGCCAACTCTCTGACTTAGAGCTATGGAAGTATGGAGCTATGGAGCCACCAGCCACCCAGGCTGGAGCTCTGGAGCTCTGGAGGTATGGAGCTCTGGTGCTATGGAAGTATGGAGCTCTGGTGCTATGGAAGTATGGAGCTATGGAGGTATGGAAGTATGGAGCTATGGAAGTATGGAGCTATGGAGCTCTGGAAGTATGGAGCTATGGAGCTCTGGAGGTATGGAGCCCTGGAGCTATGGAGCCCTGGAGCTATGGAAGTATGGAGCTCTGGTGCTATGGAGCTATGGAGCTCTGGTGCTATGGAGCTATGGAGCTATGGAGCTCTGGAGCTATGGAGCTCTGGAGGTATGGAGCTATGGAGCTATGGAGCTCTGGAGGTATGGAGCTATGGAGCTATGGAAGTATGGAGCTCTGGTGCTATGGAGCTATGGAGCTCTGGTGCTATGGAGCTATGGAGCTCTGGTGCTATGGAGCTATGGAGCTATGGAGCTCTGGAAGTATGGAGCTCTGGTGCTATGGAGCTATGGAGCTCTGGTGCTATGGAGCTATGGAGCTCTGGTGCTATGGAGCTCTGGTGCTATGGAGCTCTGGTGCTATGGAGCTATGGAGCTCTGGTGCTATGGAGCTCTGGAGGTATGGAGCTCTGGAGGTATGGAGCTCTGGAGGTATGGAGCTATGGAGCCCTGGAGCTCTGGAGGTATGGAGCTATGGTGCTATGGAGCTCTGAAGCCATGGAGCTCTGGTGCTATGGAGCTATGGAGCTCTGGTGCTATGGAGCTATGGAGCTATGGAGCTCTGGAAGTATGGAGCCCTGGTGCTATGGAGCTATGGAGCTCTGGTGCTATGGAGCTATGGAGCTCTGGTGCTATGGAGCTATGGAGCTCTGGTGCTATGGAGCTCTGGTGCTATGGAGCTCTGGTGCTATGGAGCTATGGAGCTCTGGTGCTATGGAGCTATGGAGCTCTGGAGGTATGGAGCTCTGGAGGTATGGAGCTCTGGAGGTATGGAGCTATGGAGCCCTGGAGCTCTGGAGGTATGGAGCTATGGTGCTATGGAGCTCTGAAGCCATGGAGCTCTGGTGCTATGGAGCTCTGGAGCTCTGGAGGTATGGAGCTCTGGAGGTATGGAGCTATGGAGCCCTGGAGCTCTGGAGGTATGGAGCTATGGTGCTATGGAGCTCTGAAGCCATGGAGCTCTGGTGCTATGGAGCTCTGGAGCTCTGGAGGTATGGAGCTCTGGAGGTATGGAGCTCTGGAGGTATGGAGCTATGGAGCCCTGGAGCTCTGGAGGTATGGAGCTATGGTGCTATGGAGCTCTGAAGCCATGGAGCTCTGGTGCTATGGAGCTCTGGAGGTATGGAGCTCTGGAGGTATGGAGCTCTGGAGGTATGGAGCTATGGAGCCCTGGAGCTCTGGAGGTATGGAGCTATGGTGCTATGGAGCTCTGAAGCCATGGAGCTCTGGTGCTATGGAGCTCTGGAGGTATGGAGCTCTGGAGGTATGGAGCTCTGGAGGTATGGAGCTATGGCCCTGGAGCTCTGGAGGTATGGAGCTATGGTGCTATGGAGCTCTGAAGCCATGGAGCTCTGGTGCTATGGAGCTATGGAGCTCTGGTGCTATGGAGCTATGGAGGTATGGAGCCACCAGCCAGCACCCTCCGTGGCTGGATCAATGGAAGTGTTTTAGGTACCAGGCAGCCAAAGGGCCGAGGCCTCACGCTCGACCACGCCGGCGCAGAGTTCCAGCCGCTCGGATAAGCTCTGTCACTCACCCGCCGCGCAGCCACCGGTAACGGGGAAATGTCGCCGCCTTGTGGACACGCCGTTGTAAATGAATGGGCTTTCGCACTTAGTGCAATTTTCGCCAACTCTCTGACTGGAGCTATGGAAGTATGGAGCTATGGAGCCACCAGCCACCCAGGCTGGAGCTATGGAGCTCTGGAGGTATGGAGCTCTGGTGCTATGGAAGTATGGAGCTATGGAGCTATGGAAGTATGGAGCTATGGAGCTATGGAGCTCTGGAAGTATGGAGCTATGGAGCTCTGGAGGTATGGAGCTATGGAGCCCTGGAGCCCTGGAGCTATGGAGCCCTGGAGCTATGGAGCTATGGAGCCCTGGAGCTATGGAGCTATGGAGCCCTGGAGCTATGGAGCTATGGAGCTCTGGTGCTATGGAGCTATGGAGCTCTGGTGCTATGGAGCTATGGAGCTCTGGAGCTATGGAGCTCTGGAGGTATGGAGCTATGGAGCTCTGGAGGTATGGAGCTATGGAGCTATGGAAGTATGGAGCTCTGGTGCTATGGAGCTATGGAGCTCTGGTGCTATGGAGCTATGGAGCTCTGGTGCTATGGAGCTATGGAGCTATGGAGCTCTGGAAGTATGGAGCTCTGGTGCTATGGAGCTATGGAGCTCTGGTGCTATGGAGCTATGGAGCTCTGGTGCTATGGAGCTATGGAGCTCTGGTGCTATGGAGCTCTGGTGCTATGGAGCTCTGGTGCTATGGAGCTATGGAGCTCTGGTGCTATGGAGCTATGGAGCTCTGGAGGTATGGAGCTCTGGAGGTATGGAGCTCTGGAGGTATGGAGCTTTGGAGCCCTGGAGCTCTGGAGGTATGGAGCTATGGTGCTATGGAGCTCTGAAGCCATGGAGCTCTGGTGCTATGGAGCTATGGAGCTCTGGTGCTATGGAGCTATGGAGGTATGGAGCCACCAGCCAGCACCCTCCGTGGCTGGATCAATGGAAGTGTTTTAGGTACCAGGCAGCCAAAGGGCCGAGGCCTCACGCTCGACCACGCCGGCGCAGAGTTCCAGCCGCTCGGATAAGCTCTGTCACTCACCCGCCGCGCAGCCACCGGTAACGGGGAAATGTCGCCGCCTTGTGGACACGCCGTTGTAAATGAATGGGCTTTCGCACTTAGTGCAATTTTCGCCAACTCTCTGACTTAGAGCTATGGAAGTATGGAGCTATGGAGCCACCAGCCACCCAGGCTGGAGCTCTGGAGCTCTGGAGGTATGGAGCTCTGGTGCTATGGAAGTATGGAGCTCTGGTGCTATGGAAGTATGGAGCTATGGAGGTATGGAAGTATGGAGCTATGGAAGTATGGAGCTATGGAGCTCTGGAAGTATGGAGCTATGGAGCTCTGGAGGTATGGAGCCCTGGAGCTATGGAGCCCTGGAGCTATGGAAGTATGGAGCTCTGGTGCTATGGAGCTATGGAGCTCTGGTGCTATGGAGCTATGGAGCTATGGAGCTCTGGAGCTATGGAGCTCTGGAGGTATGGAGCTATGGAGCTATGGAGCTCTGGAGGTATGGAGCTATGGAGCTATGGAAGTATGGAGCTCTGGTGCTATGGAGCTATGGAGCTCTGGTGCTATGGAGCTATGGAGCTCTGGTGCTATGGAGCTATGGAGCTCTGGAAGTATGGAGCTCTGGTGCTATGGAGCTATGGAGCTCTGGTGCTATGGAGCTATGGAGCTCTGGTGCTATGGAGCTCTGGTGCTATGGAGCTCTGGTGCTATGGAGCTATGGAGCTCTGGTGCTATGGAGCTCTGGAGGTATGGAGCTCTGGAGGTATGGAGCTCTGGAGGTATGGAGCTATGGAGCCCTGGAGCTCTGGAGGTATGGAGCTATGGTGCTATGGAGCTCTGAAGCCATGGAGCTCTGGTGCTATGGAGCTATGGAGCTCTGGTGCTATGGAGCTATGGAGCTATGGAGCTCTGGAAGTATGGAGCTCTGGTGCTATGGAGCTATGGAGCTCTGGTGCTATGGAGCTATGGAGCTCTGGTGCTATGGAGCTATGGAGCTCTGGTGCTATGGAGCTCTGGTGCTATGGAGCTCTGGTGCTATGGAGCTATGGAGCTCTGGTGCTATGGAGCTATGGAGCTCTGGAGGTATGGAGCTCTGGAGGTATGGAGCTCTGGAGGTATGGAACTATGGAGCCCTGGAGCTCTGGAGGTATGGAGCTATGGTGCTATGGAGCTCTGAAGCCATGGAGCTCTGGTGCTATGGAGCTCTGGAGCTCTGGAGGTATGGAGCTCTGGAGGTATGGAGCTATGGAGCCCTGGAGCTCTGGAGGTATGGAGCTATGGTGCTATGGAGCTCTGAAGCCATGGAGCTCTGGTGCTATGGAGCTCTGGAGCTCTGGAGGTATGGAGCTCTGGAGGTATGGAGCTCTGGAGGTATGGAGCTATGGAGCCCTGGAGCTCTGGAGGTATGGAGCTATGGTGCTATGGAGCTCTGAAGCCATGGAGCTCTGGTGCTATGGAGCTCTGGAGGTATGGAGCTCTGGAGGTATGGAGCTCTGGAGGTATGGAGCTATGGAGCCCTGGAGCTCTGGAGGTATGGAGCTATGGTGCTATGGAGCTCTGAAGCCATGGAGCTCTGGTGCTATGGAGCTCTGGAGGTATGGAGCTCTGGAGGTATGGAGCTCTGGAGGTATGGAGCTATGGAGCCCTGGAGCTCTGGAGGTATGGAGCTATGGTGCTATGGAGCTCTGAAGCCATGGAGCTCTGGTGCTATGGAGCTATGGAGCTCTGGTGCTATGGAGCTATGGAGGTATGGAGCCACCAGCCAGCACCCTCCGTGGCTGGATCAATGGAAGTGTTTTAGGTACCAGGCAGCCAAAGGGCCGAGGCCTCACGCTCGACCATGCCGGCGCAGAGTTCCAGCTGCTCGGATAAGCTCTGTCACTCACCCGCCGCGCAGCCACCGGTAACGGGGAAATGTCGCCGCCTGGCGGACACGCCGTTGTAAATGAATGGGCTTTCGCACTTAGTGCAATTTTCGCCAACTCTCTGACTTAGAGCTATGGAAGTATGGAGCTATGGAGCCACCAGCCACCCAGGCTGGAGCTATGGAGCTCTGGAGGTATGGAGCTCAGGTGCTATGGAAGTATGGAGCTATGGAGCTATGGAAGTATGGAGCTATGGAGCTATGGAGCTCTGGAAGTATGGAGCTATGGAGCTCTGGAGGTATGGAGCTATGGAGCCCTGGAGCCCTGGAGCTATGGAGCTCTGGTGCTATGGAGGTATGGAGCTCTGGAGGTATGGAGCTCTGGAGGTGTGGAGCTATGGAGCTATGGAGCCCTGGAGCTATGGAGCTATGGAGCCCTGGAGCTATGGAGCTATGGAGCCCTGGAGCTATGGAGCTATGGAGCTCTAGTGCTATGGAGCTATGGAGCTCTGGTGCTATGGAGCTATGGAGCTCTGGTGCTATGGAGCTATGGAGCTCTGGTGCTATGGAGCTATGGAGCTCTGGAAGTATGGAGCTATGGAGCTCTGGAGGTATGGAGCTATGGAGCCCTGGAGCTATGGAGCCCTGGAGCTATGGAAGTATGGAGCTCTGGTGCTATGGAGCTATGGAGCTCTGGTGCTATGGAGCTATGGAGCTCTGGAGCTATGGAGCTCTGGAGGTATGGAGCTATGGAGCTATGGAGCTCTGGAGGTATGGAGCTATGGAGCTATGGAAGTATGGAGCTCTGGTGCTATGGAGCTATGGAGCTCTGGTGCTATGGAGCTATGGAGCTCTGGTGCTATGGAGCTATGGAGCTATGGAGCTCTGGAAGTATGGAGCTCTGGTGCTATGGAGCTATGGAGCTCTGGTGCTATGGAGCTATGGAGCTCTGGTGCTATGGAGCTATGGAGCTCTGGTGCTATGGAGCTCTGGTGCTATGGAGCTCTGGTGCTATGGAGCTATGGAGCTCTGGTGCTATGGAGCTATGGAGCTCTGGAGGTATGGAGCTCTGGAGGTATGGAGCTCTGGAGGTATGGAGCTTTGGAGCCCTGGAGCTCTGGAGGTATGGAGCTATGGTGCTATGGAGCTCTGAAGCCATGGAGCTCTGGTGCTATGGAGCTCTGGAGCTCTGGAGGTATGGAGCTCTGGAGGTATGGAGCTATGGAGCCCTGGAGCTCTGGAGGTATGGAGCTATGGTGCTATGGAGCTCTGAAGCCATGGAGCTCTGGTGCTATGGAGCTCTGGAGCTCTGGAGGTATGGAGCTCTGGAGGTATGGAGCTATGGAGCCCTGGAGCTCTGGAGGTATGGAGCTATGGTGCTATGGAGCTCTGAAGCCATGGAGCTCTGGTGCTATGGAGCTCTGGAGCTCTGGAGGTATGGAGCTCTGGAGGTATGGAGCTCTGGAGGTATGGAGCTATGGAGCCCTGGAGCTCTGGAGGTATGGAGCTATGGTGCTATGGAGCTCTGAAGCCATGGAGCTCTGGTGCTATGGAGCTCTGGAGGTATGGAGCTCTGGAGGTATGGAGCTCTGGAGGTATGGAGCTATGGAGCCCTGGAGCTCTGGAGGTATGGAGCTATGGTGCTATGGAGCTCTGAAGCCATGGAGCTCTGGTGCTATGGAGCTATGGAGCTCTGGTGCTATGGAGCTATGGAGGTATGGAGCCACCAGCCAGCACCCTCCGTGGCTGGATCAATGGAAGTGTTTTAGGTACCAGGCAGCCAAAGGGCCGAGGCCTCACGCTCGACCACGCCGGCGCAGAGTTCCAGCCGCTCGGATAAGCTCTGTCACTCACCCGCCGCGCAGCCACCGGTAACGGGGAAATGTCGCCGCCTTGTGGACACGCCGTTGTAAATGAATGGGCTTTCGCACTTAGTGCAATTTTCGCCAACTCTCTGACTTAGAGCTATGGAAGTATGGAGCTATGGAGCCACCAGCCACCCAGGCTGGAGCTCTGGAGCTCTGGAGGTATGGAGCTCTGGTGCTAGGGAAGTATGGAGCTCTGGTGCTATGGAAGTATGGAGCTATGGAGGTATGGAAGTATGGAGCTATGGAAGTATGGAGCTATGGAGCTCTGGAAGTATGGAGCTATGGAGCTCTGGAGGTATGGAGCCCTGGAGCTATGGAGCCCTGGAGCTATGGAAGTATGGAGCTCTGGTGCTATGGAGCTATGGAGCTCTGGTGCTATGGAGCTATGGAGCTATGGAGCTCTGGAGCTATGGAGCTCTGGAGGTATGGAGCTATGGAGCTATGGAGCTCTGGAGGTATGGAGCTATGGAGCTATGGAAGTATGGAGCTCTGGTGCTATGGAGCTATGGAGCTCTGGTGCTATGGAGCTATGGAGCTCTGGTGCTATGGAGCTATGGAGCTCAGGAAGTATGGAGCTCTGGTGCTATGGAGCTATGGAGCTCTGGTGCTATGGAGCTATGGAGCTCTGGTGCTATGGAGCTCTGGTGCTATGGAGCTCTGGTGCTATGGAGCTATGGAGCTCTGGTGCTATGGAGCTCTGGAGGTATGGAGCTCTGGAGGTATGGAGCTCTGGAGGTATGGAGCTATGGAGCCCTGGAGCTCTGGAGGTATGGAGCTATGGTGCTATGGAGCTCTGAAGCCATGGAGCTCTGGTGCTATGGAGCTATGGAGCTCTGGTGCTATGGAGCTATGGAGCTCTGGAAGTATGGAGCTCTGGTGCTATGGAGCTATGGAGCTCTGGTGCTATGGAGCTATGGAGCTCTGGTGCTATGGAGCTATGGAGCTCTGGTGCTATGGAGCTCTGGTGCTATGGAGCTCTGGTGCTATGGAGCTATGGAGCTCTGGTGCTATGGAGCTATGGAGCTCTGGAGGTATGGAGCTCTGGAGGTATGGAGCTCTGGAGGTATGGAGCTATGGAGCCCTGGAGCTCTGGAGGTATGGAGCTATGGTGCTATGGAGCTCTGAAGCCATGGAGCTCTGGTGCTATGGAGCTCTGGAGCTCTGGAGGTATGGAGCTCTGGAGGTATGGAGCTATGGAGCCCTGGAGCTCTGGAGGTATGGAGCTATGGTGCTATGGAGCTCTGAAGCCATGGAGCTCTGGTGCTATGGAGCTCTGGAGCTCTGGAGGTATGGAGCTCTGGAGGTATGGAGCTCTGGAGGTATGGAGCTATGGAGCCCTGGAGCTCTGGAGGTATGGAGCTATGGTGCTATGGAGCTCTGAAGCCATGGAGCTCTGGTGCTATGGAGCTCTGGAGGTATGGAGCTCTGGAGGTATGGAGCTCTGGAGGTATGGAGCTATGGAGCCCTGGAGCTCTGGAGGTATGGAGCTATGGTGCTATGGAGCTCTGAAGCCATGGAGCTCTGGTGCTATGGAGCTCTGGAGGTATGGAGCTCTGGAGGTATGGAGCTCTGGAGGTATGGAGCTATGGCCCTGGAGCTCTGGAGGTATGGAGCTATGGTGCTATGGAGCTCTGAAGCCATGGAGCTCTGGTGCTATGGAGCTATGGAGCTCTGGTGCTATGGAGCTATGGAGGTATGGAGCCACCAGCCAGCACCCTCCGTGGCTGGATCAATGGAAGTGTTTTAGGTACCAGGCAGCCAAAGGGCCGAGGCCTCACGCTCGACCACGCCGGCGCAGAGTTCCAGCCGCTCGGATAAGCTCTGTCACTCACCCGCCGCGCAGCCACCGGTAACGGGGAAATGTCGCCGCCTTGTGGACACGCCGTTGTAAATGAATGGGCTTTCGCACTTAGTGCAATTTTCGCCAACTCTCTGACTGGAGCTATGGAAGTATGGAGCTATGGAGCCACCAGCCACCCAGGCTGGAGCTATGGAGCTCTGGAGGTATGGAGCTCTGGTGCTATGGAAGTATGGAGCTATGGAGCTATGGAAGTATGGAGCTATGGAGCTATGGAGCTCTGGAAGTATGGAGCTATGGAGCTCTGGAGGTATGGAGCTATGGAGCCCTGGAGCCCTGGAGCTATGGAGCCCTGGAGCTATGGAGCTATGGAGCCCTGGAGCTATGGAGCTATGGAGCCCTGGAGCTATGGAGCTATGGAGCTCTGGTGCTATGGAGCTATGGAGCTCTGGTGCTATGGAGCTATGGAGCTCTGGTGCTATGGAGCTATGGAGCTCTGGTGCTATGGAGCTATGGAGCTCTGGAAATATGGAGCTATGGAGCTCTGGAGGTATGGAGCTATGGAGCTCTGGAGGTATGGAGCTATGGAGCCCTGGAGCTATGGAGCCCTGGAGCTATGGAAGTATGGAGCTCTGGTGCTATGGAGCTATGGAGCTCTGGTGCTATGGAGCTATGGAGCTCTGGAGCTATGGAGCTCTGGAGGTATGGAGCTATGGAGCTCTGGAGGTATGGAGCTATGGAGCTATGGAAGTATGGAGCTCTGGTGCTATGGAGCTATGGAGCTCTGGTGCTATGGAGCTATGGAGCTCTGGTGCTATGGAGCTATGGAGCTATGGAGCTCTGGAAGTATGGAGCTCTGGTGCTATGGAGCTATGGAGCTCTGGTGCTATGGAGCTATGGAGCTCTGGTGCTATGGAGCTATGGAGCTCTGGTGCTATGGAGCTCTGGTGCTATGGAGCTCTGGTGCTATGGAGCTATGGAGCTCTGGTGCTATGGAGCTATGGAGCTCTGGAGGTATGGAGCTCTGGAGGTATGGAGCTCTGGAGGTATGGAGCTTTGGAGCCCTGGAGCTCTGGAGGTATGGAGCTATGGTGCTATGGAGCTCTGAAGCCATGGAGCTCTGGTGCTATGGAGCTCTGGAGCTCTGGAGGTATGGAGCTCTGGAGGTATGGAGCTATGGAGCCCTGGAGCTCTGGAGGTATGGAGCTATGGTGCTATGGAGCTCTGAAGCCATGGAGCTCTGGTGCTATGGAGCTCTGGAGCTCTGGAGGTATGGAGCTCTGGAGGTATGGAGCTATGGAGCCCTGGAGCTCTGGAGGTATGGAGCTATGGTGCTATGGAGCTCTGAAGCCATGGAGCTCTGGTGCTATGGAGCTCTGGAGCTCTGGAGGTATGGAGCTCTGGAGGTATGGAGCTATGGAGCCCTGGAGCTCTGGAGGTATGGAGCTATGGTGCTATGGAGCTCTGAAGCCATGGAGCTCTGGTGCTATGGAGCTCTGGAGGTATGGAGCTCTGGAGGTATGGAGCTCTGGAGGTATGGAGCTATGGAGCCCTGGAGCTCTGGAGGTATGGAGCTATGGTGCTATGGAGCTCTGAAGCCATGGAGCTCTGGTGCTATGGAGCTATGGAGCTCTGGTGCTATGGAGCTATGGAGGTATGGAGCCACCAGCCAGCACCCTCCGTGGCTGGATCAATGGAAGTGTTTTAGGTACCAGGCAGCCAAAGGGCCGAGGCCTCACGCTCGACCACGCCGGCGCAGAGTTCCAGCCGCTCGGATAAGCTCTGTCACTCACCCGCCGCGCAGCCACCGGTAACGGGGAAATGTCGCCGCCTTGTGGACACGCCGTTGTAAATGAATGGGCTTTCGCACTTAGTGCAATTTTCGCCAACTCTCTGACTTAGAGCTATGGAAGTATGGAGCTATGGAGCCACCAGCCACCCAGGCTGGAGCTCTGGAGCTCTGGAGGTATGGAGCTCTGGTGCTATGGAAGTATGGAGCTCTGGTGCTATGGAAGTATGGAGCTATGGAGGTATGGAAGTATGGAGCTATGGAAGTATGGAGCTATGGAGCTCTGGAAGTATGGAGCTATGGAGCTCTGGAGGTATGGAGCCCTGGAGCTATGGAGCCCTGGAGCTATGGAAGTATGGAGCTCTGGTGCTATGGAGCTATGGAGCTCTGGTGCTATGGAGCTATGGAGCTATGGAGCTCTGGAGCTATGGAGCTCTGGAGGTATGGAGCTATGGAGCTATGGAGCTCTGGAGGTATGGAGCTATGGAGCTATGGAAGTATGGAGCTCTGGTGCTATGGAGCTATGGAGCTCTGGTGCTATGGAGCTATGGAGCTCTGGTGCTATGGAGCTATGGAGCTATGGAGCTCTGGAAGTATGGAGCTCTGGTGCTATGGAGCTATGGAGCTCTGGTGCTATGGAGCTATGGAGCTCTGGTGCTATGGAGCTCTGGTGCTATGGAGCTCTGGTGCTATGGAGCTATGGAGCTCTGGTGCTATGGAGCTCTGGAGGTATGGAGCTCTGGAGGTATGGAGCTCTGGAGGTATGGAGCTATGGAGCCCTGGAGCTCTGGAGGTATGGAGCTATGGTGCTATGGAGCTCTGAAGCCATGGAGCTCTGGTGCTATGGAGCTATGGAGCTCTGGTGCTATGGAGCTATGGAGCTATGGAGCTCTGGAAGTATGGAGCCCTGGTGCTATGGAGCTATGGAGCTCTGGTGCTATGGAGCTATGGAGCTCTGGTGCTATGGAGCTATGGAGCTCTGGTGCTATGGAGCTCTGGTGCTATGGAGCTCTGGTGCTATGGAGCTATGGAGCTCTGGTGCTATGGAGCTATGGAGCTCTGGAGGTATGGAGCTCTGGAGGTATGGAGCTCTGGAGGTATGGAGCTATGGAGCCCTGGAGCTCTGGAGGTATGGAGCTATGGTGCTATGGAGCTCTGAAGCCATGGAGCTCTGGTGCTATGGAGCTCTGGAGCTCTGGAGGTATGGAGCTCTGGAGGTATGGAGCTATGGAGCCCTGGAGCTCTGGAGGTATGGAGCTATGGTGCTATGGAGCTCTGAAGCCATGGAGCTCTGGTGCTATGGAGCTCTGGAGCTCTGGAGGTATGGAGCTCTGGAGGTATGGAGCTCTGGAGGTATGGAGCTATGGAGCCCTGGAGCTCTGGAGGTATGGAGCTATGGTGCTATGGAGCTCTGAAGCCATGGAGCTCTGGTGCTATGGAGCTCTGGAGGTATGGAGCTCTGGAGGTATGGAGCTCTGGAGGTATGGAGCTATGGAGCCCTGGAGCTCTGGAGGTATGGAGCTATGGTGCTATGGAGCTCTGAAGCCATGGAGCTCTGGTGCTATGGAGCTCTGGAGGTATGGAGCTCTGGAGGTATGGAGCTCTGGAGGTATGGAGCTATGGCCCTGGAGCTCTGGAGGTATGGAGCTATGGTGCTATGGAGCTCTGAAGCCATGGAGCTCTGGTGCTATGGAGCTATGGAGCTCTGGTGCTATGGAGCTATGGAGGTATGGAGCCACCAGCCAGCACCCTCCGTGGCTGGATCAATGGAAGTGTTTTAGGTACCAGGCAGCCAAAGGGCCGAGGCCTCACGCTCGACCACGCCGGCGCAGAGTTCCAGCCGCTCGGATAAGCTCTGTCACTCACCCGCCGCGCAGCCACCGGTAACGGGGAAATGTCGCCGCCTTGTGGACACGCCGTTGTAAATGAATGGGCTTTCGCACTTAGTGCAATTTTCGCCAACTCTCTGACTGGAGCTATGGAAGTATGGAGCTATGGAGCCACCAGCCACCCAGGCTGGAGCTATGGAGCTCTGGAGGTATGGAGCTCTGGTGCTATGGAAGTATGGAGCTATGGAGCTATGGAAGTATGGAGCTATGGAGCTATGGAGCTCTGGAAGTATGGAGCTATGGAGCTCTGGAGGTATGGAGCTATGGAGCCCTGGAGCCCTGGAGCTATGGAGCCCTGGAGCTATGGAGCTATGGAGCCCTGGAGCTATGGAGCTATGGAGCCCTGGAGCTATGGAGCTATGGAGCTCTGGTGCTATGGAGCTATGGAGCTCTGGTGCTATGGAGCTATGGAGCTCTGGTGCTATGGAGCTATGGAGCTCTGGAGCTATGGAGCTCTGGAGGTATGGAGCTATGGAGCTCTGGAGGTATGGAGCTATGGAGCTATGGAAGTATGGAGCTCTGGTGCTATGGAGCTATGGAGCTCTGGTGCTATGGAGCTATGGAGCTCTGGTGCTATGGAGCTATGGAGCTATGGAGCTCTGGAAGTATGGAGCTCTGGTGCTATGGAGCTATGGAGCTCTGGTGCTATGGAGCTATGGAGCTCTGGTGCTATGGAGCTATGGAGCTCTGGTGCTATGGAGCTATGGTGCTATGGAGCTCTGGTGCTATGGAGCTATGGAGCTCTGGTGCTATGGAGCTATGGAGCTCTGGAGGTATGGAGCTCTGGAGGTATGGAGCTCTGGAGGTATGGAGCTTTGGAGCCCTGGAGCTCTGGAGGTATGGAGCTATGGTGCTATGGAGCTCTGAAGCCATGGAGCTCTGGTGCTATGGAGCTATGGAGCTCTGGTGCTATGGAGCTATGGAGGTATGGAGCCACCAGCCAGCACCCTCCGTGGCTGGATCAATGGAAGTGTTTTAGGTACCAGGCAGCCAAAGGGCCGAGGCCTCACGCTCGACCACGCCGGCGCAGAGTTCCAGCCGCTCGGATAAGCTCTGTCACTCACCCGCCGCGCAGCCACCGGTAACGGGGAAATGTCGCCGCCTTGTGGACACGCCGTTGTAAATGAATGGGCTTTCGCACTTAGTGCAATTTTCGCCAACTCTCTGACTTAGAGCTATGGAAGTATGGAGCTATGGAGCCACCAGCCACCCAGGCTGGAGCTCTGGAGCTCTGGAGGTATGGAGCTCTGGTGCTATGGAAGTATGGAGCTCTGGTGCTATGGAAGTATGGAGCTATGGAGGTATGGAAGTATGGAGCTATGGAAGTATGGAGCTATGGAGCTCTGGAAGTATGGAGCTATGGAGCTCTGGAGGTATGGAGCCCTGGAGCTATGGAGCCCTGGAGCTATGGAAGTATGGAGCTCTGGTGCTATGGAGCTATGGAGCTCTGGTGCTATGGAGCTATGGAGCTATGGAGCTCTGGAGCTATGGAGCTCTGGAGGTATGGAGCTATGGAGCTATGGAGCTCTGGAGGTATGGAGCTATGGAGCTATGGAAGTATGGAGCTCTGGTGCTATGGAGCTATGGAGCTCTGGTGCTATGGAGCTATGGAGCTCTGGTGCTATGGAGCTATGGAGCTCTGGAAGTATGGAGCTCTGGTGCTATGGAGCTATGGAGCTCTGGTGCTATGGAGCTATGGAGCTCTGGTGCTATGGAGCTCTGGTGCTATGGAGCTCTGGTGCTATGGAGCTATGGAGCTCTGGTGCTATGGAGCTCTGGAGGTATGGAGCTCTGGAGGTATGGAGCTCTGGAGGTATGGAGCTATGGAGCCCTGGAGCTCTGGAGGTATGGAGCTATGGTGCTATGGAGCTCTGAAGCCATGGAGCTCTGGTGCTATGGAGCTATGGAGCTCTGGTGCTATGGAGCTATGGAGCTATGGAGCTCTGGAAGTATGGAGCTCTGGTGCTATGGAGCTATGGAGCTCTGGTGCTATGGAGCTATGGAGCTCTGGTGCTATGGAGCTATGGAGCTCTGGTGCTATGGAGCTCTGGTGCTATGGAGCTCTGGTGCTATGGAGCTATGGAGCTCTGGTGCTATGGAGCTATGGAGCTCTGGAGGTATGGAGCTCTGGAGGTATGGAGCTCTGGAGGTATGGAACTATGGAGCCCTGGAGCTCTGGAGGTATGGAGCTATGGTGCTATGGAGCTCTGAAGCCATGGAGCTCTGGTGCTATGGAGCTCTGGAGCTCTGGAGGTATGGAGCTCTGGAGGTATGGAGCTATGGAGCCCTGGAGCTCTGGAGGTATGGAGCTATGGTGCTATGGAGCTCTGAAGCCATGGAGCTCTGGTGCTATGGAGCTCTGGAGCTCTGGAGGTATGGAGCTCTGGAGGTATGGAGCTCTGGAGGTATGGAGCTATGGAGCCCTGGAGCTCTGGAGGTATGGAGCTATGGTGCTATGGAGCTCTGAAGCCATGGAGCTCTGGTGCTATGGAGCTCTGGAGGTATGGAGCTCTGGAGGTATGGAGCTCTGGAGGTATGGAGCTATGGAGCCCTGGAGCTCTGGAGGTATGGAGCTATGGTGCTATGGAGCTCTGAAGCCATGGAGCTCTGGTGCTATGGAGCTCTGGAGGTATGGAGCTCTGGAGGTATGGAGCTCTGGAGGTATGGAGCTATGGAGCCCTGGAGCTCTGGAGGTATGGAGCTATGGTGCTATGGAGCTCTGAAGCCATGGAGCTCTGGTGCTATGGAGCTATGGAGCTCTGGTGCTATGGAGCTATGGAGGTATGGAGCCACCAGCCAGCACCCTCCGTGGCTGGATCAATGGAAGTGTTTTAGGTACCAGGCAGCCAAAGGGCCGAGGCCTCACGCTCGACCACGCCGGCGCAGAGTTCCAGCCGCTCGGATAAGCTCTGTCACTCACCCGCCGCGCAGCCACCGGTAACGGGGAAATGTCGCCGCCTTGTGGACACGCCGTTGTAAATGAATGGGCTTTCGCACTTAGTGCAATTTTCGCCAACTCTCTGACTGGAGCTATGGAAGTATGGAGCTATGGAGCCACCAGCCACCCAGGCTGGAGCTATGGAGCTCTGGAGGTATGGAGCTCTGGTGCTATGGAAGTATGGAGCTATGGAGCTATGGAAGTATGGAGCTATGGAGCTATGGAGCTCTGGAAGTATGGAGCTATGGAGCTCTGGAGGTATGGAGCTATGGAGCCCTGGAGCCCTGGAGCTATGGAGCCCTGGAGCTATGGAGCTATGGAGCCCTGGAGCTATGGAGCTATGGAGCCCTGGAGCTATGGAGCTATGGAGCTCTGGTGCTATGGAGTTATGGAGCTCTGGTGCTATGGAGCTATGGAGCTCTGGTGCTATGGAGCTATGGAGCTCTGGTGCTATGGAGCTATGGAGCTCTGGAAGTATGGAGCTATGGAGCTCTGGAGGTATGGAGCTATGGAGCTCTGGAGGTATGGAGCTATGGAGCCCTGGAGCTATGGAGCCCTGGAGCTATGGAAGTATGGAGCTCTGGTGCTATGGAGCTATGGAGCTCTGGTGCTATGGAGCTATGGAGCTCTGGAGCTATGGAGCTCTGGAGGTATGGAGCTATGGAGCTCTGGAGGTATGGAGCTATGGAGCTATGGAAGTATGGAGCTCTGGTGCTATGGAGCTATGGAGGTCTGGTGCTATGGAGCTATGGAGCTCTGGTGCTATGGAGCTATGGAGCTATGGAGCTCTGGAAGTATGGAGCTCTGGTGCTATGGAGCTATGGAGCTCTGGTGCTATGGAGCTATGGAGCTCTGGTGCTATGGAGCTATGGAGCTCTGGTGCTATGGAGCTATGGTGCTATGGAGCTCTGGTGCTATGGAGCTATGGAGCTCTGGTGCTATGGAGCTATGGAGCTCTGGAGGTATGGAGCTCTGGAGGTATGGAGCTCTGGAGGTATGGAGCTTTGGAGCCCTGGAGCTCTGGAGGTATGGAGCTATGGTGCTATGGAGCTCTGAAGCCATGGAGCTCTGGTGCTATGGAGCTATGGAGCTCTGGTGCTATGGAGCTATGGAGGTATGGAGCCACCAGCCAGCACCCTCCGTGGCTGGATCAATGGAAGTGTTTTAGGTACCAGGCAGCCAAAGGGCCGAGGCCTCATGCTCGACCACGCCGGCGCAGAGTTCCAGCCGCTCGGATAAGCTCTGTCACTCACCCGCCGCGCAGCCACCGGTAACGGGGAAATGTCGCCGCCTGGCGGACACGCCGTTGTAAATGAATGGGCTTTCGCACTTAGTGCAATTTTCGCCAACTCTCTGACTTAGAGCTATGGAAGTATGGAGCTATGGAGCCACCAGCCACCCAGGCTGGAGCTATGGAGCTCTGGAGGTATGGAGCTCAGGTGCTATGGAAGTATGGAGCTATGGAGCTATGGAAGTATGGAGCTATGGAGCTATGGAGCTCTGGAAGTATGGAGCTATGGAGCTCTGGAGGTATGGAGCTATGGAGCCCTGGAGCCCTGGAGCTATGGAGTTCTGGTGCTATGGAGGTATGGAGCTCTGGAGGTATGGAGCTCTGGAGGTATGGAGCTATGGAGCTATGGAGCCCTGGAGCTATGGAGCTATGGAGCCCTGGAGCTATGGAGCTATGGAGCCCTGGAGCTATGGAGCTATGGAGCTCTGGTGCTATGGAGCTATGGAGCTCTGGTGCTATGGAGCTATGGAGCTCTGGTGCTATGGAGCTATGGAGCTCTGGTGCTATGGAGCTATGGAGCTCTGGAAGTATGGAGCTATGGAGCTCTGGAGGTATGGAGCTATGGAGCCCTGGAGCTATGGAGCCCTGGAGCTATGGAAGTATGGAGCTCTGGTGCTATGGAGCTATGGAGCTATGGAGCTCTGGAAGTATGGAGCTCTGGTGCTATGGAGCTATGGAGCTCTGGTGCTATGGAGCTATGGAGCTCTGGTGCTATGGAGCTATGGAGCTCTGGTGCTATGGAGCTCTGGTGCTATGGAGCTCTGGTGCTATGGAGCTATGGAGCTCTGGTGCTATGGAGCTATGGAGCTCTGGAGGTATGGAGCTCTGGAGGTATGGAGCTCTGGAGGTATGGAGCTTTGGAGCCCTGGAGCTCTGGAGGTATGGAGCTATGGTGCTATGGAGCTCTGAAGCCATGGAGCTCTGGTGCTATGGAGCTCTGGAGCTCTGGAGGTATGGAGCTCTGGAGGTATGGAGCTATGGAGCCCTGGAGCTCTGGAGGTATGGAGCTATGGTGCTATGGAGCTCTGAAGCCATGGAGCTCTGGTGCTATGGAGCTCTGGAGCTCTGGAGGTATGGAGCTCTGGAAGTATGGAGCTATGGAGCCCTGGAGCTCTGGAGGTATGGAGCTATGGTGCTATGGAGCTCTGAAGCCATGGAGCTCTGGTGCTATGGAGCTCTGGAGCTCTGGAGGTATGGAGCTCTGGAGGTATGGAGCTCATGAGGTATGGAGCTATGGAGCCCTGGAGCTCTGGAGGTATGGAGCTATGGTGCTATGGAGCTCTGAAGCCATGGAGCTCTGGTGCTATGGAGCTCTGGAGGTATGGAGCTCTGGAGGTATGGAGCTCTGGAGGTATGGAGCTATGGAGCCCTGGAGCTCTGGAGGTATGGAGCTATGGTGCTATGGAGCTCTGAAGCCATGGAGCTCTGGTGCTATGGAGCTCTGGAGGTATGGAGCTCTGGAGGTATGGAGCTCTGGAGGTATGGAGCTATGGAGCCCTGGAGCTCTGGAGGTATGGAGCTATGGTGCTATGGAGCTCTGAAGCCATGGAGCTCTGGTGCTATGGAGCTCTGGAGGTATGGAGCTCTGGAGGTATGGAGCTCTGGAGGTATGGAGCTATGGAGCCCTGGAGCTCTGGAGGTATGGAGCTATGGTGCTATGGAGCTCTGAAGCCATGGAGCTCTGGTGCTATGGAGCTATGGAGCTCTGGTGCTATGGAGCTATGGAGGTATGGAGCCACCAGCCAGCACCCTCCGTGGCTGGATCAATGGAAGTGTTTTAGGTACCAGGCAGCCAAAGGGCCGAGGCCTCACGCTCGACCACGCCGGCGCAGAGTTCCAGCCGCTCGGATAAGCTCTGTCACTCACCCGCCGCGCAGCCACCGGTAACGGGGAAATGTCGCCGCCTTGTGGACACGCCGTTGTAAATGAATGGGCTTTCGCACTTAGTGCAATTTTCGCCAACTCTCTGACTTAGAGCTATGGAAGTATGGAGCTATGGAGCCACCAGCCACCCAGGCTGGAGCTCTGGAGCTCTGGAGGTATGGAGCTCTGGTGCTATGGAAGTATGGAGCTATGGAGGTATGGAAGTATGGAGCTATGGAAGTATGGAGCTATGGAGCTCTGGAAGTATGGAGCTATGGAGCTCTGGAGGTATGGAGCCCTGGAGCTATGGAGCCCTGGAGCTATGGAAGTATGGAGCTCTGGTGCTATGGAGCTATGGAGCTCTGGTGCTATGGAGCTATGGAGCTATGGAGCTCTGGAGCTATGGAGCTCTGGAGGTATGGAGCTATGGAGCTATGGAGCTCTGGAGGTATGGAGCTATGGAGCTATGGAAGTATGGAGCTCTGGTGCTATGGAGCTATGGAGCTCTGGTGCTATGGAGCTATGGAGCTCTGGTGCTATGGAGCTATGGAGCTATGGAGCTCTGGAAGTATGGAGCTCTGGTGCTATGGAGCTATGGAGCTCTGGTGCTATGGAGCTATGGAGCTCTGGTGCTATGGAGCTCTGGTGCTATGGAGCTCTGGTGCTATGGAGCTATGGAGCTCTGGTGCTATGGAGCTCTGGAGGTATGGAGCTCTGGAGGTATGGAGCTCTGGAGGTATGGAGCTATGGAGCCCTGGAGCTCTGGAGGTATGGAGCTATGGTGCTATGGAGCTCTGAAGCCATGGAGCTCTGGTGCTATGGAGCTATGGAGCTCTGGTGCTATGGAGCTATGGAGCTATGGAGCTCTGGAAGTATGGAGCTCTGGTGCTATGGAGCTATGGAGCTCTGGTGCTATGGAGCTATGGAGCTCTGGTGCTATGGAGCTATGGAGCTCTGGTGCTATGGAGCTCTGGTGCTATGGAGCTCTGGTGCTATGGAGCTATGGAGCTCTGGTGCTATGGAGCTATGGAGCTCTGGAGGTATGGAGCTCTGGAGGTATGGAGCTCTGGAGGTATGGAGCTATGGAGCCCTGGAGCTCTGGAGGTATGGAGCTATGGTGCTATGGAGCTCTGAAGCCATGGAGCTCTGGTGCTATGGAGCTCTGGAGCTCTGGAGGTATGGAGCTCTGGAGGTATGGAGCTATGGAGCCCTGGAGCTCTGGAGGTATGGAGCTATGGTGCTATGGAGCTCTGAAGCCATGGAGCTCTGGTGCTATGGAGCTCTGGAGCTCTGGAGGTATGGAGCTCTGGAGGTATGGAGCTCTGGAGGTATGGAGCTATGGAGCCCTGGAGCTCTGGAGGTATGGAGCTATGGTGCTATGGAGCTCTGAAGCCATGGAGCTCTGGTGCTATGGAGCTCTGGAGGTATGGAGCTCTGGAGGTATGGAGCTCTGGAGGTATGGAGCTATGGAGCCCTGGAGCTCTGGAGGTATGGAGCTATGGTGCTATGGAGCTCTGAAGCCATGGAGCTCTGGTGCTATGGAGCTCTGGAGGTATGGAGCTCTGGAGGTATGGAGCTCTGGAGGTATGGAGCTATGGAGCCCTGGAGCTCTGGAGGTATGGAGCTATGGTGCTATGGAGCTCTGAAGCCATGGAGCTCTGGTGCTATGGAGCTATGGAGCTCTGGTGCTATGGAGCTATGGAGGTATGGAGCCACCAGCCAGCACCCTCCGTGGCTGGATCAATGGAAGTGTTTTAGGTACCAGGCAGCCAAAGGGCCGAGGCCTCACGCTCGACCACGCCGGCGCAGAGTTCCAGCCGCTCGGATAAGCTCTGTCACTCACCCGCCGCGCAGCCACCGGTAACGGGGAAATGTCGCCGCCTGGCGGACACGCCGTTGTAAATGAATGGGCTTTCGCACTTAGTGCAATTTTCGCCAACTCTCTGACTTAGAGCTATGGAAGTATGGAGCTATGGAGCCACCAGCCACCCAGGCTGGAGCTATGGAGCTCTGGAGGTATGGAGCTCAGGTGCTATGGAAGTATGGAGCTATGGAGCTATGGAAGTATGGAGCTATGGAGCTATGGAGCTCTGGAAGTATGGAGCTATGGAGCTCTGGAGGTATGGAGCTATGGAGCCCTGGAGCCCTGGAGCTATGGAGCTCTGGTGCTATGGAGGTATGGAGCTCTGGAGGTATGGAGCTCTGGAGGTATGGAGCTATGGCGCTATGGAGCCCTGGAGCTATGGAGCTATGGAGCCCTGGAGCTATGGAGGTATGGAGCCCTGGAGCTATGGAGCTATGGAGCTCTGGTGCTATGGAGCTATGGAGCTCTGGTGCTATGGAGCTATGGAGCTCTAGTGCTATGGAGCTATGGAGCTCTGGTGCTATGGAGCTATGGAGCTCTGGAAGTATGGAGCTATGGAGCTCTGGAGGTATGGAGCTATGGAGCCCTGGAGCTATGGAGCCCTGGAGCTATGGAAGTATGGAGCTCTGGTGCTATGGAGCTATGGAGCTCTGGTGCTATGGAGCTATGGAGCTCTGGAGCTATGGAGCTCTGGAGGTATGGAGCTATGGAGCTATGGAGCTCTGGAGGTATGGAGCTATGGAGCTATGGAAGTATGGAGCTCTGGTGCTATGGAGCTATGGAGCTCTGGTGCTATGGAGCTATGGAGCTCTGGTGCTATGGAGCTATGGAGCTATGGAGCTCTGGAAGTATGGAGCTCTGGTGCTATGGAGCTATGGAGCTCTGGTGCTATGGAGCTATGGAGCTCTGGTGCTATGGAGCTATGGAGCTCTGGTGCTATGGAGCTCTGGTGCTATGGAGCTCTGGTGCTATGGAGCTATGGAGCTCTGGTGCTATGGAGCTATGGAGCTCTGGAGGTATGGAGCTCTGGAGGTATGGAGCTCTGGAGGTATGGAGCTTTGGAGCCCTGGAGCTCTGGAGGTATGGAGCTATGGTGCTATGGAGCTCTGAAGCCATGGAGCTCTGGTGCTATGGAGCTCTGGAGCTCTGGAGGTATGGAGCTCTGGAGGTATGGAGCTATGGAGCCCTGGAGCTCTGGAGGTATGGAGCTATGGTGCTATGGAGCTCTGAAGCCATGGAGCTCTGGTGCTATGGAGCTCTGGAGCTCTGGAGGTATGGAGCTCTGGAGGTATGGAGCTATGGAGCCCTGGAGCTCTGGAGGTATGGAGCTATGGTGCTATGGAGCTCTGAAGCCATGGAGCTCTGGTGCTATGGAGCTCTGGAGAGGCCTCGGCCCTTTGGCTGCCTGTAAATGAATGGGCTTTCGCACTTAGTGCAATTTTCGCCAACTCTCTGACTTAGAGCTATGGAAGTATGGAGCTATGGAGCCACCAGCCACCCAGGCTGGAGCTCTGGAGCTCTGGAGGTATGGAGCTCTGGTGCTATGGAAGTATGGAGCTCTGGTGCTATGGAAGTATGGAGCTATGGAGGTATGGAAGTATGGAGCTATGGAAGTATGGAGCTATGGAGCTCTGGAAGTATGGAGCTATGGAGCTCTGGAAGTATGGAGCTCTGGTGCTATGGAGCTATGGAGCTCTGGTGCTATGGAGCTATGGAGCTCTGGTGCTATGGAGCTCTGGTGCTATGGAGCTCTGGTGCTATGGAGCTATGGAGCTCTGGTGCTATGGAGCTCTGGAGGTATGGAGCTCTGGAGGTATGGAGCTCTGGAGGTATGGAGCTATGGAGCCCTGGAGCTCTGGAGGTATGGAGCTATGGTGCTATGGAGCTCTGAAGCCATGGAGCTCTGGTGCTATGGAGCTATGGAGCTCTGGTGCTATGGAGCTATGGAGCTATGGAGCTCTGGAAGTATGGAGCTCTGGTGCTATGGAGCTATGGAGCTCTGGTGCTATGGAGCTATGGAGCTCTGGTGCTATGGAGCTATGGAGCTCTGGTGCTATGGAGCTCTGGTGCTATGGAGCTCTGGTGCTATGGAGCTATGGAGCTCTGGTGCTATGGAGCTATGGAGCTCTGGAGGTATGGAGCTCTGGAGGTATGGAGCTATGGAGCCCTGGAGCTCTGGAGGTATGGAGCTATGGTGCTATGGAGCTCTGAAGCCATGGAGCTCTGGTGCTATGGAGCTCTGGAGGTATGGAGCTCTGGAGGTATGGAGCTCTGGAGGTATGGAGCTCTGGAGGTATGGAGCTATGGAGCCCTGGAGCTCTGGAGGTATGGAGCTATGGAGCTATGGAGCTCTGGAGCTATGGAGCTCTGGAGGTATGGAGCTATGGAGCTATGGAGCTCTGGAGGTATGGAGCTATGGAGCTCTGGAGGTATGGAGCTCTGGAGGTATGGAGCTATGGAGCCCTGGAGCTCTGGAGGTATGGAGCTATGGTGCTATGGAGCTCTGAAGCCATGGAGCTCTGGTGCTATGGAGCTCTGGAGGTATGGAGCTCTGGAGGTATGGAGCTCTGGAGGTATGGAGCTATGGAGCCCTGGAGCTCTGGAGATATGGAGCTATGGTGCTATGGAGCTCTGAAGCCATGGAGCTCTGGTGCTATGGAGCTCTGGAGGTATGGAGCTCTGGAGGTATGGAGCTCTGGAGGTATGGAGCTATGGAGCCCTGGAGCTCTGGAGGTATGGAGCTATGGTGCTATGGAGCTCTGAAGCCATGGAGCTCTGGTGCTATGGAGCTATGGAGCTCTGGTGCTATGGAGCTATGGAGGTATGGAGCCACCAGCCAGCACCCTCCGTGGCTGGATCAATGGAAGTGTTTTAGGTACCAGGCAGCCAAAGGGCCGAGGCCTCACGCTCGACCACGCCGGCGCAGAGTTCCAGCCGCTCGGATAAGCTCTGTCACTCACCCGCCGCGCAGCCACCGGTAACGGGGAAATGTCGCCGCCTTGTGGACACGCCGTTGTAAATGAATGGGCTTTCGCACTTAGTGCAATTTTCGCCAACTCTCTGACTGGAGCTATGGAAGTATGGAGCTATGGAGCCACCAGCCACCCAGGCTGGAGCTATGGAGCTCTGGAGGTATGGAGCTCAGGTGCTATGGAAGTATGGAGCTATGGAGCTATGGAAGTATGGAGCTATGGAGCTATGGAGCTCTGGAAGTATGGAGCTATGGAGCTCTGGAGGTATGGAGCTATGGAGCCCTGGAGCCCTGGAGCTATGGAGCTCTGGTGCTATGGAGGTATGGAGCTCTGGAGGTATGGAGCTCTGGAGGTATGGAGCTATGGAGCTATGGAGCCCTGGAGCTATAGAGCTATGGAGCCCTGGAGCTATGGAGCTATGGAGCCCTGGAGCTATGGAGCTATGGAGCTCTGGTGCTATGGAGCTATGGAGCTCTGGTGCTATGGAGCTATGGAGCTCTGGTGCTATGGAGCTATGGAGCTCTGGAAGTATGGAGCTATGGAGCTCTGGAGGTATGGAGCTATGGAGCTCTGGAGGTATGGAGCTATGGAGCCCTGGAGCTATGGAGCCCTGGAGCTATGGAAGTATGGAGCTCTGGTGCTATGGAGCTATGGAGCTCTGGTGCTATGGAGCTATGGAGCTCTGGAGCTATGGAGCTCTGGAGGTATGGAGCTATGGAGCTATGGAGCTCTGGAGGTATGGAGCTATGGAGCTATGGAAGTATGGAGCTCTGGTGCTATGGAGCTATGGAGCTCTGGTGCTATGGAGCTATGGAGCTCTGGTGCTATGGAGCTATGGAGCTCTGGAAGTATGGAGCTCTGGTGCTATGGAGCTATGGAGCTCTGGTGCTATGGAGCTATGGAGCTCTGGTGCTATGGAGCTATGGAGCTCTGGTGCTATGGAGCTCTGGTGCTATGGAGCTCTGGTGCTATGGAGCTATGGAGCTCTGGTGCTATGGAGCTATGGAGCTCTGGAGGTATGGAGCTCTGGAGGTATGGAGCTCTGGAGGTATGGAGCTTTGTAGCCCTGGAGCTCTGGAGGTATGGAGCTATGGTGCTATGGAGCTCTGAAGCCATGGAGCTCTGGTGCTATGGAGCTCTGGAGCTCTGGAGGTATGGAGCTCTGGAGGTATGGAGCTATGGAGCCCTGGAGCTCTGGAGGTATGGAGCTATGGTGCTATGGAGCTCTGAAGCCATGGAGCTCTGGTGCTATGGAGCTCTGGAGCTCTGGAGGTATGGAGCTCTGGAGGTATGGAGCTATGGAGCCCTGGAGCTCTGGAGGTATGGAGCTATGGTGCTATGGAGCTCTGAAGCCATGGAGCTCTGGTGCTATGGAGCTCTGGAGCTCTGGAGGTATGGAGCTCTGGAGGTATGGAGCTCTGGAGGTATGGAGCTATGGAGCTATGGAGCCCTGGAGCTCTGGAGGTATGGAGCTATGGTGCTATGGAGCTCTGAAGCCATGGAGCTCTGGTGCTATGGAGCTCTGGAGGTATGGAGCTCTGGAGGTATGGAGCTATGGAGCCCTGGAGCTCTGGAGGTATGGAGCTATGGTGCTATGGAGCTCTGAAGCCATGGAGCTCTGGTGCTATGGAGCTCTGGAGGTATGGAGCTCTGGAGGTATGGAGCTATGGAGCCCTGGAGCTCTGGAGGTATGGAGCTATGGTGCTATGGAGCTCTGAAGCCATGGAGCTCTGGTGCTATGGAGCTCTGGAGGTATGGAGCTCTGGAGGTATGGAGCTCTGGAGGTATGGAGCTATGGAGCCCTGGAGCTCTGGAGGTATGGAGCTATGGTGCTATGGAGCTCTGAAGCCATGGAGCTCTGGTGCTATGGAGCTATGGAGCTCTGGTGCTATGGAGCTATGGAGGTATGGAGCCACCAGCCAGCACCCTCCGTGGCTGGATCAATGGAAGTGTTTTAGGTACCAGGCAGCCAAAGGGCCGAGGCCTCACGCTCGACCACGCCGGCGCAGAGTTCCAGCCGCTCGGATAAGCTCTGTCACTCACCCGCCGCGCAGCCACCGGTAACGGGGAAATGTCGCCGCCTTGTGGACACGCCGTTGTAAATGAATGGGCTTTCGCACTTAGTGCAATTTTCGCCAACTCTCTGACTTAGAGCTATGGAAGTATGGAGCTATGGAGCCACCAGCCACCCAGGCTGGAGCTCTGGAGCTCTGGAGGTATGGAGCTCTGGTGCTATGGAAGTATGGAGCTCTGGTGCTATGGAAGTATGGAGCTATGGAGGTATGGAAGTATGGAGCTATGGAAGTATGGAGCTATGGAGCTCTGGAAGTATGGAGCTATGGAGCTCTGGAGGTATGGAGCCCTGGAGCTATGGAGCCCTGGAGCTATGGAAGTATGGAGCTCTGGTGCTATGGAGCTATGGAGCTCTGGTGCTATGGAGCTATGGAGCTATGGAGCTCTGGAGCTATGGAGCTCTGGAGGTATGGAGCTATGGAGCTATGGAGCTCTGGAGGTATGGAGCTATGGAGCTATGGAAGTATGGAGCTCTGGTGCTATGGAGCTATGGAGCTCTGGTGCTATGGAGCTATGGAGCTCTGGTGCTATGGAGCTATGGAGCTCTGGAAGTATGGAGCTCTGGTGCTATGGAGCTATGGAGCTCTGGTGCTATGGAGCTATGGAGCTCTGGTGCTATGGAGCTCTGGTGCTATGGAGCTCTGGTGCTATGGAGCTATGGAGCTCTGGTGCTATGGAGCTCTGGAGGTATGGAGCTCTGGAGGTATGGAGCTCTGGAGGTATGGAGCTATGGAGCCCTGGAGCTCTGGAGGTATGGAGCTATGGTGCTATGGAGCTCTGAAGCCATGGAGCTCTGGTGCTATGGAGCTATGGAGCTCTGGTGCTATGGAGCTATGGAGCTATGGAGCTCTGGAAGTATGGAGCTCTGGTGCTATGGAGCTATGGAGCTCTGGTGCTATGGAGCTATGGAGCTCTGGTGCTATGGAGCTATGGAGCTCTGGTGCTATGGAGCTCTGGTGCTATGGAGCTCTGGTGCTATGGAGCTATGGAGCTCTGGTGCTATGGAGCTATGGAGCTCTGGAGGTATGGAGCTCTGGAGGTATGGAGCTATGGAGCCCTGGAGCTCTGGAGGTATGGAGCTATGGTGCTATGGAGCTCTGAAGCCATGGAGCTCTGGTGCTATGGAGCTCTGGAGGTATGGAGCTATGGTGCTATGGAGCTCTGAAGCCATGGAGCTCTGGTGCTATGGAGCTCTGGAGGTATGGAGCTCTGGAGGTATGGAGCTCTGGAGGTATGGAGCTATGGAGCCCTGGAGCTCTGGAGGTATGGAGCTATGGTGCTATGGAGCTCTGAAGCCATGGAGCTCTGGTGCTATGGAGCTATGGAGCTCTGGTGCTATGGAGCTATGGAGGTATGGAGCCACCAGCCAGCACCCTCCGTGGCTGGATCAATGGAAGTGTTTTAGGTACCAGGCAGCCAAAGGGCCGAGGCCTCACGCTCGACCACGCCGGCGCAGAGTTCCAGCCGCTCGGATAAGCTCTGTCACTCACCCGCCGCGCAGCCACCGGTAACGGGGAAATGTCGCCGCCTTGTGGACACGCCGTTGTAAATGAATGGGCTTTCGCACTTAGTGCAATTTTCGCCAACTCTCTGACTGGAGCTATGGAAGTATGGAGCTATGGAGCCACCAGCCACCCAGGCTGGAGCTATGGAGCTCTGGAGGTATGGAGCTCAGGTGCTATGGAAGTATGGAGCTATGGAGCTATGGAAGTATGGAGCTATGGAGCTATGGAGCTCTGGAAGTATGGAGCTATGGAGCTCTGGAGGTATGGAGCTATGGAGCCCTGGAGCCCTGGAGCTATGGAGCTCTGGTGCTATGGAGGTATGGAGCTCTGGAGGTATGGAGCTCTGGAGGTATGGAGCTATGGAGCTATGGAGCCCTGGAGCTATGGAGCTATGGAGCCCTGGAGCTATGGAGCTATGGAGCCCTGGAGCTATGGAGCTATGGAGCTCTGGTGCTATGGAGCTATGGAGCTCTGGTGCTATGGAGCTATGGAGCTCTGGTGCTATGGAGCTATGGAGCTCTGGAAGTATGGAGCTATGGAGCTCTGGAGGTATGGAGCTATGGAGCTCTGGAGGTATGGAGCTATGGAGCCCTGGAGCTATGGAGCCCTGGAGCTATGGAAGTATGGAGCTCTGGTGCTATGGAGCTATGGAGCTCTGGTGCTATGGAGCTATGGAGCTCTGGAGCTATGGAGCTCTGGAGGTATGGAGCTATGGAGCTATGGAGCTCTGGAGGTATGGAGCTATGGAGCTATGGAAGTATGGAGCTCTGGTGCTATGGAGCTATGGAGCTCTGGTGCTATGGAGCTATGGAGCTCTGGTGCTATGGAGCTATGGAGCTCTGGAAGTATGGAGCTCTGGTGCTATGGAGCTATGGAGCTCTGGTGCTATGGAGCTATGGAGCTCTGGTGCTATGGAGCTATGGAGCTCTGGTGCTATGGAGCTCTGGTGCTATGGAGCTCTGGTGCTATGGAGCTATGGAGCTCTGGTGCTATGGAGCTATGGAGCTCTGGAGGTATGGAGCTCTGGAGGTATGGAGCTCTGGAGGTATGGAGCTTTGTAGCCCTGGAGCTCTGGAGGTATGGAGCTATGGTGCTATGGAGCTCTGAAGCCATGGAGCTCTGGTGCTATGGAGCTCTGGAGCTCTGGAGGTATGGAGCTCTGGAGGTATGGAGCTATGGAGCCCTGGAGCTCTGGAGGTATGGAGCTATGGTGCTATGGAGCTCTGAAGCCATGGAGCTCTGGTGCTATGGAGCTCTGGAGCTCTGGAGGTATGGAGCTCTGGAGGTATGGAGCTATGGAGCCCTGGAGCTCTGGAGGTATGGAGCTATGGTGCTATGGAGCTCTGAAGCCATGGAGCTCTGGTGCTATGGAGCTCTGGAGCTCTGGAGGTATGGAGCTCTGGAGGTATGGAGCTCTGGAGGTATGGAGCTATGGAGCCCTGGAGCTCTGGAGGTATGGAGCTATGGTGCTATGGAGCTCTGAAGCCATGGAGCTCTGGTGCTATGGAGCTCTGGAGGTATGGAGCTCTGGAGGTATGGAGCTATGGAGCCCTGGAGCTCTGGAGGTATGGAGCTATGGTGCTATGGAGCTCTGAAGCCATGGAGCTCTGGTGCTATGGAGCTCTGGAGGTATGGAGCTCTGGAGGTATGGAGCTATGGAGCCCTGGAGCTCTGGAGGTATGGAGCTATGGTGCTATGGAGCTCTGAAGCCATGGAGCTCTGGTGCTATGGAGCTCTGGAGGTATGGAGCTCTGGAGGTATGGAGCTCTGGAGGTATGGAGCTATGGAGCCCTGGAGCTCTGGAGGTATGGAGCTATGGTGCTATGGAGCTCTGAAGCCATGGAGCTCTGGTGCTATGGAGCTATGGAGCTCTGGTGCTATGGAGCTATGGAGGTATGGAGCCACCAGCCAGCACCCTCCGTGGCTGGATCAATGGAAGTGTTTTAGGTACCAGGCAGCCAAAGGGCCGAGGCCTCACGCTCGACCACGCCGGCGCAGAGTTCCAGCCGCTCGGATAAGCTCTGTCACTCACCCGCCGCGCAGCCACCGGTAACGGGGAAATGTCGCCGCCTTGTGGACACGCCGTTGTAAATGAATGGGCTTTCGCACTTAGTGCAATTTTCGCCAACTCTCTGACTTAGAGCTATGGAAGTATGGAGCTATGGAGCCACCAGCCACCCAGGCTGGAGCTCTGGAGCTCTGGAGGTATGGAGCTCTGGTGCTATGGAAGTATGGAGCTCTGGTGCTATGGAAGTATGGAGCTATGGAGGTATGGAAGTATGGAGCTATGGAAGTATGGAGCTATGGAGCTCTGGAAGTATGGAGCTATGGAGCTCTGGAGGTATGGAGCCCTGGAGCTATGGAGCCCTGGAGCTATGGAAGTATGGAGCTCTGGTGCTATGGAGCTATGGAGCTCTGGTGCTATGGAGCTATGGAGCTATGGAGCTCTGGAGCTATGGAGCTCTGGAGGTATGGAGCTATGGAGCTATGGAGCTCTGGAGGTATGGAGCTATGGAGCTATGGAAGTATGGAGCTCTGGTGCTATGGAGCTATGGAGCTCTGGTGCTATGGAGCTATGGAGCTCTGGTGCTATGGAGCTATGGAGCTATGGAGCTCTGGAAGTATGGAGCTCTGGTGCTATGGAGCTATGGAGCTCTGGTGCTATGGAGCTATGGAGCTCTGGTGCTATGGAGCTCTGGTGCTATGGAGCTCTGGTGCTATGGAGCTATGGAGCTCTGGTGCTATGGAGCTATGGAGCTCTGGAGGTATGGAGCTCTGGAGGTATGGAGCTCTGGAGGTATGGAGCTATGGAGCCCTGGAGCTCTGGAGGTATGGAGCTAAGGTGCTATGGAGCTCTGAAGCCATGGAGCTCTGGTGCTATGGAGCTCTGGAGCTCTGGAGGTATGGAGCTCTGGAGGTATGGAGCTATGGAGCCCTGGAGCTCTGGAGGTATGGAGCTATGGAGCTCTGAAGCCATGGAGCTCTGGTGCTATGGAGCTCTGGAGCTCTGGAGGTATGGAGCTCTGGAGGTATGGAGCTCTGGAGGTATGGAGCTATGGAGCCCTGGAGCTCTGGAGGTATGGAGCTATGGTGCTATGGAGCTCTGAAGCCATGGAGCTCTGGTGCTATGGAGCTCTGGAGGTATGGAGCTCTGGAGGTATGGAGCTCTGGAGGTATGGAGCTATGGAGCCCTGGAGCTCTGGAGGTATGGAGCTATGGTGCTATGGAGCTCTGAAGCCATGGAGCTCTGGTGCTATGGAGCTCTGGAGGTATGGAGCTCTGGAGGTATGGAGCTCTGGAGGTATGGAGCTATGGAGCCCTGGAGCTCTGGAGGTATGGAGCTATGGTGCTATGGAGCTCTGAAGCCATGGAGCTCTGGTGCTATGGAGCTATGGAGCTCTGGTGCTATGGAGCTATGGAGGTATGGAGCCACCAGCCAGCACCCTCCGTGGCTGGATCAATGGAAGTGTTTTAGGTACCAGGCAGCCAAAGGGCCGAGGCCTCACGCTCGACCACGCCGGCGCAGAGTTCCAGCCGCTCGGATAAGCTCTGTCACTCACCCGCCGCGCAGCCACCGGTAACGGGGAAATGTCGCCGCCTGGCGGACACGCCGTTGTAAATGAATGGGCTTTCGCACTTAGTGCAATTTTCGCCAACTCTCTGACTTAGAGCTATGGAAGTATGGAGCTATGGAGCCACCAGCCACCCAGGCTGGAGCTCTGGAGCTCTGGAGGTATGGAGCTCTGGTGCTATGGAAGTATGGAGCTCTGGTGCTATGGAAGTATGGAGCTATGGAGGTATGGAAGTATGGAGCTATGGAAGTATGGAGCTATGGAGCTCTGGAAGTATGGAGCTATGGAGCTCTGGAGGTATGGAGCCCTGGAGCTATGGAGCCCTGGAGCTATGGAAGTATGGAGCTCTGGTGCTATGGAGCTATGGAGCTCTGGTGCTATGGAGCTATGGAGCTCTGGAGCTCTGGAGCTATGGAGCTCTGGAGGTATGGAGCTATGGAGTTATGGAGCTCTGGAGGTATGGAGCTATGGAGCTATGGAAGTATGGAGCTCTGGTGCTATGGAGCTATGGAGCTCTGGTGCTATGGAGCTATGGAGCTCTGGTGCTATGGAGCTATGGAGCTATGGAGCTCTGGAAGTATGGAGCTCTGGTGCTATGGAGCTATGGAGCTCTGGTGCTATGGAGCTATGGAGCTCTGGTGCTATGGAGCTCTGGTGCTATGGAGCTCTGGTGCTATGGAGCTATGGAGCTCTGGTGCTATGGAGCTCTGGAGGTATGGAGCTCTGGAGGTATGGAGCTCTGGAGGTATGGAGCTATGGAGCCCTGGAGCTCTGGAGGTATGGAGCTATGGTGCTATGGAGCTCTGAAGCCATGGAGCTCTGGTGCTATGGAGCTATGGAGCTCTGGTGCTATGGAGCTATGGAGCTATGGAGCTCTGGAAGTATGGAGCTCTGGTGCTATGGAGCTATGGAGCTCTGGTGCTATGGAGCTATGGAGCTCTGGTGCTATTGAGCTATGGAGCTCTGGTGCTATGGAGCTCTGGTGCTATGGAGCTCTGGTGCTATGGAGCTATGGAGCTCTGGTGCTATGGAGCTATGGAGCTCTGGAGGTATGGAGCTCTGGAGGTATGGAGCTCTGGAGGTATGGAGCTATGGAGCCCTGGAGCTCTGGAGGTATGGAGCTATGGTGCTATGGAGCTCTGAAGCCATGGAGCTCTGGTGCTATGGAGCTCTGGAGCTCTGGAGGTATGGAGCTCTGGAGGTATGGAGCCCTGGAGCTCTGGAGGTATGGAGCTATGGTGCTATGGAGCTCTGAAGCCATGGAGCTCTGGTGCTATGGAGCTCTGGAGCTCTGGAGGTATGGAGCTCTTGAGGTATGGAGCTCTGGAGGTATGGAGCTATGGAGCCCTGGAGCTCTGGAGGTATGGAGCTATGGTGCTATGGAGCTCTGAAGCCATGGAGCTCTGGTGCTATGGAGCTCTGGAGGTATGGAGCTCTGGAGGTATGGAGCTCTGGAGGTATGGAGCTATGGAGCCCTGGAGCTCTGGAGGTATGGAGCTATGGTGCTATGGAGCTCTGAAGCCATGGAGCTCTGGTGCTATGGAGCTCTGGAGGTATGGAGCTCTGGAGGTATGGAGCTCTGGAGGTATGGAGCTATGGAGCCCTGGAGCTCTGGAGGTATGGAGCTATGGTGCTATGGAGCTCTGAAGCCATGGAGCTCTGGTGCTATGGAGCTATGGAGCTCTGGTGCTATGGAGCTATGGAGGTATGGAGCCACCAGCCAGCACCCTCCGTGGCTGGATCAATGGAAGTGTTTTAGGTACCAGGCAGCCAAAGGGCCGAGGCCTCACGCTCGACCACGCCGGCGCAGAGTTCCAGCCGCTCGGATAAGCTCTGTCACTCACCCGCCGCGCAGCCACCGGTAATGGGGAAATGTCGCCGCCTGGCGGACACGCCGTTGTAAATGAATGGGCTTTCGCACTTAGTGCAATTTTCGCCAACTCTCTGACTTAGAGCTATGGAAGTATGGAGCTATGGAGCCACCAGCCACCCAGGCTGGAGCTATGGAGCTCTGGAGGTATGGAGCTCAGGTGCTATGGAAGTATGGAGCTATGGAGCTATGGAAGTATGGAGCTATAGAGCTATGGAGCTCTGGAAGTATGGAGCTATGGAGCTCTGGAGGTATGGAGCTATGGAGCCCTGGAGCCCTGGAGCTATGGAGCTCTGGTGCTATGGAGGTATGGAGCTCTGGAGGTATGGAGCTCTGGAGGTATGGAGCTATGGAGCTATGGAGCCCTGGAGCTATGGAGCTATGGAGCCCTGGAGCTATGGAGCTATGGAGCCCTGGAGCTATGGAGCTATGGAGCTCTGGTGCTATGGAGCTATGGAGCTCTGGTGTTATGGAGCTATGGAGCTCTGGTGCTATGGAGCTATGGAGCTCTGGTGCTATGGAGCTATGGAGCTCTGGAAGTATGGAGCTATGGAGCTCTGGAGGTATGGAGCTATGGAGCCCTGGAGCTATGGAGCCCTGGAGCTATGGAAGTATTGAGCTCTGGTGCTATGGAGCTATGGAGCTCTGGTGCTATGGAGCTATGGAGCTCTGGAGCTATGGAGCTCTGGAGGTATGGAGCTATGGAGCTATGGAGCTCTGGAGGTATGGAGCTATGGAGCTATGGAAGTAAGGAGCTCTGGTGCTATGGAGCTATGGAGCTCTGGTGCTATGGAGCTATGGAGCTCTGGTGTTATGGAGCTATGGAGCTATGGAGCTCTGGAAGTATGGAGCTCTGGTGCTATGGAGCTATGGAGCTCTGGTGCTATGGAGCTATGGAGCTCTGGTGCTATGGAGCTATGGAGCTCTGGTGCTATGGAGCTCTGGTGCTATGGAGCTCTGGTGCTATGGAGCTATGGAGCTCTGGTGCTATGGAGCTATGGAGCTCTGGAGGTATGGAGCTCTGGAGGTATGGAGCTCTGGAGGTATGGAGCTTTGGAGCCCTGGAGCTCTGGAGGTATGGAGCTATGGTGCTATGGAGCTCTGAAGCCATGGAGCTCTGGTGCTATGGAGCTCTGGAGCTCTGGAGGTATGGAGCTCTGGAGGTATGGAGCTATGGAGCCCTGGAGCTCTGGAGGTATGGAGCTATGGTGCTATGGAGCTCTGAAGCCATGGAGCTCTGGTGCTATGGAGCTCTGGAGCTCTGGAGGTATGGAGCTCTGGAGGTATGGAGCTATGGAGCCCTGGAGCTCTGGAGGTATGGAGCTATGGTGCTATGGAGCTCTGAAGCCATGGAGCTCTGGTGCTATGGAGCTCTGGAGCTCTGGAGGTATGGAGCTCTGGAGGTATGGAGCTCTGGAGGTATGGAGCTATGGAGCCCTGGAGCTCTGGAGGTATGGAGCTATGGTGCTATGGAGCTCTGAAGCCATGGAGCTCTGGTGCTATGGAGCTCTGGAGGTATGGAGCTCTGGAGGTATGGAGCTCTGGAGGTATGGAGCTATGGAGCCCTGGAGCTCTGGAGGTATGGAGCTATGGTGCTATGGAGCTCTGAAGCCATGGAGCTCTGGTGCTATGGAGCTCTGGAGGTATGGAGCTCTGGAGGTATGGAGCTCTGGAGGTATGGAGCTATGGAGCCCTGGAGCTCTGGAGGTATGGAGCTATGGTGCTATGGAGCTCTGAAGCCATGGAGCTCTGGTGCTATGGAGCTCTGGAGGTATGGAGCTCTGGAGGTATGGAGCTCTGGAGGTATGGAGCTATGGAGCCCTGGAGCTCTGGAGGTATGGAGCTATGGTGCTATGGAGCTCTGAAGCCATGGAGCTCTGGTGCTATGGAGCTATGGAGCTCTGGTGCTATGGAGCTATGGAGGTATGGAGCCACCAGCCAGCACCCTCCGTGGCTGGATCAATGGAAGTGTTTTAGGTACCAGGCAGCCAAAGGGCCGAGGCCTCACGCTCGACCACGCCGGCGCAGAGTTCCAGCCGCTCGGATAAGCTCTGTCACTCACCCGCCGCGCAGCCACCGGTAACGGGGAAATGTCGCCGCCTTGTGGACACGCCGTTGTAAATGAATGGGCTTTCGCACTTAGTGCAATTTTCGCCAACTCTCTGACTTAGAGCTATGGAAGTATGGAGCTATGGAGCCACCAGCCACCCAGGCTGGAGCTCTGGAGCTCTGGAGGTATGGAGCTCTGGTGCTATGGAAGTATGGAGCTCTGGTGCTATGGAAGTATGGAGCTATGGAGGTATGGAAGTATGGAGCTATGGAAGTATGGAGCTATGGAGCTCTGGAAGTATGGAGCTATGGAGCTCTGGAGGTATGGAGCCCTGGAGCTATGGAGCCCTGGAGCTATGGAAGTATGGAGCTCTGGTGCTATGGAGCTATGGAGCTCTGGTGCTATGGAGCTATGGAGCTATGGAGCTCTGGAGCTATGGAGCTCTGGAGGTATGGAGCTATGGAGCTATGGAGCTCTGGAGGTATGGAGCTATGGAGCTATGGAAGTATGGAGCTCTGGTGCTATGGAGCTATGGAGCTCTGGTGCTATGGAGCTATGGAGCTCTGGTGCTATGGAGCTATGGAGCTCTGGAAGTATGGAGCTCTGGTGCTATGGAGCTATGGAGCTCTGGTGCTATGGAGCTATGGAGCTCTGGTGCTATGGAGCTCTGGTGCTATGGAGCTCTGGTGCTATGGAGCTATGGAGCTCTGGTGCTATGGAGCTCTGGAGGTATGGAGCTCTGGAGGTATGGAGCTCTGGAGGTATGGAGCTATGGAGCCCTGGAGCTCTGGAGGTATGGAGCTATGGTGCTATGGAGCTCTGAAGCCATGGAGCTCTGGTGCTATGGAGCTATGGAGCTCTGGTGCTATGGAGCTATGGAGCTATGGAGCTCTGGAAGTATGGAGCTCTGGTGCTATGGAGCTATGGAGCTCTGGTGCTATGGAGCTATGGAGCTCTGGTGCTATGGAGCTATGGAGCTCTGGTGCTATGGAGCTCTGGTGCTATGGAGCTCTGGTGCTATGGAGCTATGGAGCTCTGGTGCTATGGAGCTATGGAGCTCTGGAGGTATGGAGCTCTGGAGGTATGGAGCTCTGGAGGTATGGAACTATGGAGCCCTGGAGCTCTGGAGGTATGGAGCTATGGTGCTATGGAGCTCTGAAGCCATGGAGCTCTGGTGCTATGGAGCTCTGGAGCTCTGGAGGTATGGAGCTCTGGAGGTATGGAGCTATGGAGCCCTGGAGCTCTGGAGGTATGGAGCTATGGTGCTATGGAGCTCTGAAGCCATGGAGCTCTGGTGCTATGGAGCTCTGGAGCTCTGGAGGTATGGAGCTCTGGAGGTATGGAGCTCTGGAGGTATGGAGCTATGGAGCCCTGGAGCTCTGGAGGTATGGAGCTATGGTGCTATGGAGCTCTGAAGCCATGGAGCTCTGGTGCTATGGAGCTCTGGAGGTATGGAGCTCTGGAGGTATGGAGCTCTGGAGGTATGGAGCTATGGAGCCCTGGAGCTCTGGAGGTATGGAGCTATGGTGCTATGGAGCTCTGAAGCCATGGAGCTCTGGTGCTATGGAGCTCTGGAGGTATGGAGCTCTGGAGGTATGGAGCTCTGGAGGTATGGAGCTATGGAGCCCTGGAGCTCTGGAGGTATGGAGCTATGGTGCTATGGAGCTCTGAAGCCATGGAGCTCTGGTGCTATGGAGCTATGGAGCTCTGGTGCTATGGAGCTATGGAGGTATGGAGCCACCAGCCAGCACCCTCCGTGGCTGGATCAATGGAAGTGTTTTAGGTACCAGGCAGCCAAAGGGCCGAGGCCTCACGCTCGACCACGCCGGCGCAGAGTTCCAGCCGCTCGGATAAGCTCTGTCACTCACCCGCCGCGCAGCCACCGGTAACGGGGAAATGTCGCCGCCTTGTGGACACGCCGTTGTAAATGAATGGGCTTTCGCACTTAGTGCAATTTTCGCCAACTCTCTGACTGGAGCTATGGAAGTATGGAGCTATGGAGCCACCAGCCACCCAGGCTGGAGCTATGGAGCTCTGGAGGTATGGAGCTCTGGTGCTATGGAAGTATGGAGCTATGGAGCTATGGAAGTATGGAGCTATGGAGCTATGGAGCTCTGGAAGTATGGAGCTATGGAGCTCTGGAGGTATGGAGCTATGGAGCCCTGGAGCCCTGGAGCTATGGAGCCCTGGAGCTATGGAGCTATGGAGCCCTGGAGCTATGGAGCTATGGAGCCCTGGAGCTATGGAGCTATGGAGCTCTGGTGCTATGGAGCTATGGAGCTCTGGTGCTATGGAGCTATGGAGCTCTGGTGCTATGGAGCTATGGAGCTCTGGTGCTATGGAGCTATGGAGCTCTGGAAGTATGGAGCTATGGAGCTCTGGAGGTATGGAGCTATGGAGCTCTGGAGGTATGGAGCTATGGAGCCCTGGAGCTATGGAGCCCTGGAGCTATGGAAGTATGGAGCTCTGGTGCTATGGAGCTATGGAGCTCTGGTGCTATGGAGCTATGGAGCTCTGGAGCTATGGAGCTCTGGAGGTATGGAGCTATGGAGCTCTGGAGGTATGGAGCTATGGAGCTATGGAAGTATGGAGCTCTGGTGCTATGGAGCTATGGAGGTCTGGTGCTATGGAGCTATGGAGCTCTGGTGCTATGGAGCTATGGAGCTATGGAGCTCTGGAAGTATGGAGCTCTGGTGCTATGGAGCTATGGAGCTCTGGTGCTATGGAGCTATGGAGCTCTGGTGCTATGGAGCTATGGAGCTCTGGTGCTATGGAGCTATGGTGCTATGGAGCTCTGGTGCTATGGAGCTATGGAGCTCTGGTGCTATGGAGCTATGGAGCTCTGGAGGTATGGAGCTCTGGAGGTATGGAGCTCTGGAGGTATGGAGCTTTGGAGCCCTGGAGCTCTGGAGGTATGGAGCTATGGTGCTATGGAGCTCTGAAGCCATGGAGCTCTGGTGCTATGGAGCTATGGAGCTCTGGTGCTATGGAGCTATGGAGGTATGGAGCCACCAGCCAGCACCCTCCGTGGCTGGATCAATGGAAGTGTTTTAGGTACCAGGCAGCCAAAGGGCCGAGGCCTCATGCTCGACCACGCCGGCGCAGAGTTCCAGCCGCTCGGATAAGCTCTGTCACTCACCCGCCGCGCAGCCACCGGTAACGGGGAAATGTCGCCGCCTGGCGGACACGCCGTTGTAAATGAATGGGCTTTCGCACTTAGTGCAATTTTCGCCAACTCTCTGACTTAGAGCTATGGAAGTATGGAGCTATGGAGCCACCAGCCACCCAGGCTGGAGCTATGGAGCTCTGGAGGTATGGAGCTCAGGTGCTATGGAAGTATGGAGCTATGGAGCTATGGAAGTATGGAGCTATGGAGCTATGGAGCTCTGGAAGTATGGAGCTATGGAGCTCTGGAGGTATGGAGCTATGGAGCCCTGGAGCCCTGGAGCTATGGAGTTCTGGTGCTATGGAGGTATGGAGCTCTGGAGGTATGGAGCTCTGGAGGTATGGAGCTATGGAGCTATGGAGCCCTGGAGCTATGGAGCTATGGAGCCCTGGAGCTATGGAGCTATGGAGCCCTGGAGCTATGGAGCTATGGAGCTCTGGTGCTATGGAGCTATGGAGCTCTGGTGCTATGGAGCTATGGAGCTCTGGTGCTATGGAGCTATGGAGCTCTGGTGCTATGGAGCTATGGAGCTCTGGAAGTATGGAGCTATGGAGCTCTGGAGGTATGGAGCTATGGAGCCCTGGAGCTATGGAGCCCTGGAGCTATGGAAGTATGGAGCTCTGGTGCTATGGAGCTATGGAGCTCTGGTGCTATGGAGCTATGGAGCTCTGGAGCTATGGAGCTCTGGAGGTATGGAGCTATGGAGCTATGGAGCTCTGGAGGTATGGAGCTATGGAGCTATGGAAGTATGGAGCTCTGGTGCTATGGAGCTATGGAGCTCTGGTGCTATGGAGCTATGGAGCTCTGGTGCTATGGAGCTATGGAGCTCTGGAAGTATGGAGCTCTGGTGCTATGGAGCTATGGAGCTCTGGTGCTATGGAGCTATGGAGCTCTGGTGCTATGGAGCTATGGAGCTCTGGTGCTATGGAGCTCTGGTGCTATGGAGCTCTGGTGCTATGGAGCTATGGAGCTCTGGTGCTATGGAGCTATGGAGCTCTGGAGGTATGGAGCTCTGGAGGTATGGAGCTCTGGAGGTATGGAGCTTTGGAGCCCTGGAGCTCTGGAGGTATGGAGCTATGGTGCTATGGAGCTCTGAAGCCATGGAGCTCTGGTGCTATGGAGCTCTGGAGCTCTGGAGGTATGGAGCTCTGGAGGTATGGAGCTATGGAGCCCTGGAGCTCTGGAGGTATGGAGCTATGGTGCTATGGAGCTCTGAAGCCATGGAGCTCTGGTGCTATGGAGCTCTGGAGCTCTGGAGGTATGGAGCTCTGGAAGTATGGAGCTATGGAGCCCTGGAGCTCTGGAGGTATGGAGCTATGGTGCTATGGAGCTCTGAAGCCATGGAGCTCTGGTGCTATGGAGCTCTGGAGCTCTGGAGGTATGGAGCTCTGGAGGTATGGAGCTCTGGAGGTATGGAGCTATGGAGCCCTGGAGCTCTGGAGGTATGGAGCTATGGTGCTATGGAGCTCTGAAGCCATGGAGCTCTGGTGCTATGGAGCTCTGGAGGTATGGAGCTCTGGAGGTATGGAGCTCTGGAGGTATGGAGCTATGGAGCCCTGGAGCTCTGGAGGTATGGAGCTATGGTGCTATGGAGCTCTGAAGCCATGGAGCTCTGGTGCTATGGAGCTCTGGAGGTATGGAGCTCTGGAGGTATGGAGCTCTGGAGGTATGGAGCTATGGAGCCCTGGAGCTCTGGAGGTATGGAGCTATGGTGCTATGGAGCTCTGAAGCCATGGAGCTCTGGTGCTATGGAGCTCTGGAGGTATGGAGCTCTGGAGGTATGGAGCTCTGGAGGTATGGAGCTATGGAGCCCTGGAGCTCTGGAGGTATGGAGCTATGGTGCTATGGAGCTCTGAAGCCATGGAGCTCTGGTGCTATGGAGCTATGGAGCTCTGGTGCTATGGAGCTATGGAGGTATGGAGCCACCAGCCAGCACCCTCCGTGGCTGGATCAATGGAAGTGTTTTAGGTACCAGGCAGCCAAAGGGCCGAGGCCTCACGCTCGACCACGCCGGCGCAGAGTTCCAGCCGCTCGGATAAGCTCTGTCACTCACCCGCCGCGCAGCCACCGGTAACGGGGAAATGTCGCCGCCTTGTGGACACGCCGTTGTAAATGAATGGGCTTTCGCACTTAGTGCAATTTTCGCCAACTCTCTGACTTAGAGCTATGGAAGTATGGAGCTATGGAGCCACCAGCCACCCAGGCTGGAGCTCTGGAGCTCTGGAGGTATGGAGCTCTGGTGCTATGGAAGTATGGAGCTCTGGTGCTATGGAAGTATGGAGCTATGGAGGTATGGAAGTATGGAGCTATGGAAGTATGGAGCTATGGAGCTCTGGAAGTATGGAGCTATGGAGCTCTGGAGGTATGGAGCCCTGGAGCTATGGAGCCCTGGAGCTATGGAAGTATGGAGCTCTGGTGCTATGGAGCTATGGAGCTCTGGTGCTATGGAGCTATGGAGCTATGGAGCTCTGGAGCTATGGAGCTCTGGAGGTATGGAGCTATGGAGCTATGGAGCTCTGGAGGTATGGAGCTATGGAGCTATGGAAGTATGGAGCTCTGGTGCTATGGAGCTATGGAGCTCTGGTGCTATGGAGCTATGGAGCTCTGGTGCTATGGAGCTATGGAGCTATGGAGCTCTGGAAGTATGGAGCTCTGGTGCTATGGAGCTATGGAGCTCTGGTGCTATGGAGCTATGGAGCTCTGGTGCTATGGAGCTCTGGTGCTATGGAGCTCTGGTGCTATGGAGCTATGGAGCTCTGGTGCTATGGAGCTCTGGAGGTATGGAGCTCTGGAGGTATGGAGCTCTGGAGGTATGGAGCTATGGAGCCCTGGAGCTCTGGAGGTATGGAGCTATGGTGCTATGGAGCTCTGAAGCCATGGAGCTCTGGTGCTATGGAGCTATGGAGCTCTGGTGCTATGGAGCTATGGAGCTATGGAGCTCTGGAAGTATGGAGCTCTGGTGCTATGGAGCTATGGAGCTCTGGTGCTATGGAGCTATGGAGCTCTGGTGCTATGGAGCTATGGAGCTCTGGTGCTATGGAGCTCTGGTGCTATGGAGCTCTGGTGCTATGGAGCTATGGAGCTCTGGTGCTATGGAGCTATGGAGCTCTGGAGGTATGGAGCTCTGGAGGTATGGAGCTCTGGAGGTATGGAGCTATGGAGCCCTGGAGCTCTGGAGGTATGGAGCTATGGTGCTATGGAGCTCTGAAGCCATGGAGCTCTGGTGCTATGGAGCTCTGGAGCTCTGGAGGTATGGAGCTCTGGAGGTATGGAGCTATGGAGCCCTGGAGCTCTGGAGGTATGGAGCTATGGTGCTATGGAGCTCTGAAGCCATGGAGCTCTGGTGCTATGGAGCTCTGGAGCTCTGGAGGTATGGAGCTCTGGAGGTATGGAGCTCTGGAGGTATGGAGCTATGGAGCCCTGGAGCTCTGGAGGTATGGAGCTATGGTGCTATGGAGCTCTGAAGCCATGGAGCTCTGGTGCTATGGAGCTCTGGAGGTATGGAGCTCTGGAGGTATGGAGCTCTGGAGGTATGGAGCTATGGAGCCCTGGAGCTCTGGAGGTATGGAGCTATGGTGCTATGGAGCTCTGAAGCCATGGAGCTCTGGTGCTATGGAGCTCTGGAGGTATGGAGCTCTGGAGGTATGGAGCTCTGGAGGTATGGAGCTATGGAGCCCTGGAGCTCTGGAGGTATGGAGCTATGGTGCTATGGAGCTCTGAAGCCATGGAGCTCTGGTGCTATGGAGCTATGGAGCTCTGGTGCTATGGAGCTATGGAGGTATGGAGCCACCAGCCAGCACCCTCCGTGGCTGGATCAATGGAAGTGTTTTAGGTACCAGGCAGCCAAAGGGCCGAGGCCTCACGCTCGACCACGCCGGCGCAGAGTTCCAGCCGCTCGGATAAGCTCTGTCACTCACCCGCCGCGCAGCCACCGGTAACGGGGAAATGTCGCCGCCTGGCGGACACGCCGTTGTAAATGAATGGGCTTTCGCACTTAGTGCAATTTTCGCCAACTCTCTGACTTAGAGCTATGGAAGTATGGAGCTATGGAGCCACCAGCCACCCAGGCTGGAGCTATGGAGCTCTGGAGGTATGGAGCTCAGGTGCTATGGAAGTATGGAGCTATGGAGCTATGGAAGTATGGAGCTATGGAGCTATGGAGCTCTGGAAGTATGGAGCTATGGAGCTCTGGAGGTATGGAGCTATGGAGCCCTGGAGCCCTGGAGCTATGGAGCTCTGGTGCTATGGAGGTATGGAGCTCTGGAGGTATGGAGCTCTGGAGGTATGGAGCTATGGAGCTATGGAGCCCTGGAGCTATGGAGCTATGGAGCCCTGGAGCTATGGAGGTATGGAGCCCTGGAGCTATGGAGCTATGGAGCTCTGGTGCTATGGAGCTATGGAGCTCTGGTGCTATGGAGCTATGGAGCTCTGGTGCTATGGAGCTATGGAGCTCTGGTGCTATGGAGCTATGGAGCTCTGGAAGTATGGAGCTATGGAGCTCTGGAGGTATGGAGCTATGGAGCCCTGGAGCTATGGAGCCCTGGAGCTATGGAAGTATGGAGCTCTGGTGCTATGGAGCTATGGAGCTCTGGTGCTATGGAGCTATGGAGCTCTGGAGCTATGGAGCTCTGGAGGTATGGAGCTATGGAGCTATGGAGCTCTGGAGGTATGGAGCTATGGAGCTATGGAAGTATGGAGCTCTGGTGCTATGGAGCTATGGAGCTCTGGTGCTATGGAGCTATGGAGCTCTGGTGCTATGGAGCTATGGAGCTATGGAGCTCTGGAAGTATGGAGCTCTGGTGCTATGGAGCTATGGAGCTCTGGTGCTATGGAGCTATGGAGCTCTGGTGCTATGGAGCTATGGAGCTCTGGTGCTATGGAGCTCTGGTGCTATGGAGCTCTGGTGCTATGGAGCTATGGAGCTCTGGTGCTATGGAGCTATGGAGCTCTGGAGGTATGGAGCTCTGGAGGTATGGAGCTCTGGAGGTATGGAGCTTTGGAGCCCTGGAGCTCTGGAGGTATGGAGCTATGGTGCTATGGAGCTCTGAAGCCATGGAGCTCTGGTGCTATGGAGCTCTGGAGCTCTGGAGGTATGGAGCTCTGGAGGTATGGAGCTATGGAGCCCTGGAGCTCTGGAGGTATGGAGCTATGGTGCTATGGAGCTCTGAAGCCATGGAGCTCTGGTGCTATGGAGCTCTGGAGCTCTGGAGGTATGGAGCTCTGGAGGTATGGAGCTATGGAGCCCTGGAGCTCTGGAGGTATGGAGCTATGGTGCTATGGAGCTCTGAAGCCATGGAGCTCTGGTGCTATGGAGCTCTGGAGAGGCCTCGGCCCTTTGGCTGCCTGTAAATGAATGGGCTTTCGCACTTAGTGCAATTTTCGCCAACTCTCTGACTTAGAGCTATGGAAGTATGGAGCTATGGAGCCACCAGCCACCCAGGCTGGAGCTCTGGAGCTCTGGAGGTATGGAGCTCTGGTGCTATGGAAGTATGGAGCTCTGGTGCTATGGAAGTATGGAGCTATGGAGGTATGGAAGTATGGAGCTATGGAAGTATGGAGCTATGGAGCTCTGGAAGTATGGAGCTCTGGAAGTATGGAGCTCTGGTGCTATGGAGCTATGGAGCTCTGGTGCTATGGAGCTATGGAGCTCTGGTGCTATGGAGCTCTGGTGCTATGGAGCTCTGGTGCTATGGAGCTATGGAGCTCTGGTGCTATGGAGCTCTGGAGGTATGGAGCTCTGGAGGTATGGAGCTCTGGAGGTATGGAGCTATGGAGCCCTGGAGCTCTGGAGGTATGGAGCTATGGTGCTATGGAGCTCTGAAGCCATGGAGCTCTGGTGCTATGGAGCTATGGAGCTCTGGTGCTATGGAGCTATGGAGCTATGGAGCTCTGGAAGTATGGAGCTCTGGTGCTATGGAGCTATGGAGCTCTGGTGCTATGGAGCTATGGAGCTCTGGTGCTATGGAGCTATGGAGCTCTGGTGCTATGGAGCTCTGGTGCTATGGAGCTCTGGTGCTATGGAGCTATGGAGCTCTGGTGCTATGGAGCTATGGAGCTCTGGAGGTATGGAGCTCTGGAGGTATGGAGCTATGGAGCCCTGGAGCTCTGGAGGTATGGAGCTATGGTGCTATGGAGCTCTGAAGCCATGGAGCTCTGGTGCTATGGAGCTCTGGAGGTATGGAGCTCTGGAGGTATGGAGCTCTGGAGGTATGGAGCTCTGGAGGTATGGAGCTATGGAGCCCTGGAGCTCTGGAGGTATGGAGCTATGGAGCTATGGAGCTCTGGAGCTATGGAGCTCTGGAGGTATGGAGCTATGGAGCTATGGAGCTCTGGAGGTATGGAGCTATGGAGCTCTGGAGGTATGGAGCTCTGGAGGTATGGAGCTATGGAGCCCTGGAGCTCTGGAGGTATGGAGCTATGGTGCTATGGAGCTCTGAAGCCATGGAGCTCTGGTGCTATGGAGCTCTGGAGGTATGGAGCTCTGGAGGTATGGAGCTCTGGAGGTATGGAGCTATGGAGCCCTGGAGCTCTGGAGGTATGGAGCTATGGTGCTATGGAGCTCTGAAGCCATGGAGCTCTGGTGCTATGGAGCTCTGGAGGTATGGAGCTCTGGAGGTATGGAGCTCTGGAGGTATGGAGCTATGGAGCCCTGGAGCTCTGGAGGTATGGAGCTATGGTGCTATGGAGCTCTGAAGCCATGGAGCTCTGGTGCTATGGAGCTATGGAGCTCTGGTGCTATGGAGCTATGGAGGTATGGAGCCACCAGCCAGCACCCTCCGTGGCTGGATCAATGGAAGTGTTTTAGGTACCAGGCAGCCAAAGGGCCGAGGCCTCACGCTCGACCACGCCGGCGCAGAGTTCCAGCCGCTCGGATAAGCTCTGTCACTCACCCGCCGCGCAGCCACCGGTAACGGGGAAATGTCGCCGCCTTGTGGACACGCCGTTGTAAATGAATGGGCTTTCGCACTTAGTGCAATTTTCGCCAACTCTCTGACTGGAGCTATGGAAGTATGGAGCTATGGAGCCACCAGCCACCCAGGCTGGAGCTATGGAGCTCTGGAGGTATGGAGCTCAGGTGCTATGGAAGTATGGAGCTATGGAGCTATGGAAGTATGGAGCTATGGAGCTATGGAGCTCTGGAAGTATGGAGCTATGGAGCTCTGGAGGTATGGAGCTATGGAGCCCTGGAGCCCTGGAGCTATGGAGCTCTGGTGCTATGGAGGTATGGAGCTCTGGAGGTATGGAGCTCTGGAGGTATGGAGCTATGGAGCTATGGAGCCCTGGAGCTATGGAGCTATGGAGCCCTGGAGCTATGGAGCTATGGAGCCCTGGAGCTATGGAGCTATGGAGCTCTGGTGCTATGGAGCTATGGAGCTCTGGTGCTATGGAGCTATGGAGCTCTGGTGCTATGGAGCTATGGAGCTCTGGAAGTATGGAGCTATGGAGCTCTGGAGGTATGGAGCTATGGAGCTCTGGAGGTATGGAGCTATGGAGCCCTGGAGCTATGGAGCTCTGGTGCTATGGAGCTATGGAGCTCTGGTGCTATGGAGCTATGGAGCTCTGGAGCTATGGAGCTCTGGAGGTATGGAGCTATGGAGCTATGGAGCTCTGGAGGTATGGAGCTATGGAGCTATGGAAGTATGGAGCTCTGGTGCTATGGAGCTATGGAGCTCTGGTGCTATGGAGCTATGGAGCTCTGGTGCTATGGAGCTATGGAGCTCTGGAAGTATGGAGCTCTGGTGCTATGGAGCTATGGAGCTCTGGTGCTATGGAGCTATGGAGCTCTGGTGCTATGGAGCTATGGAGCTCTGGTGCTATGGAGCTCTGGTGCTATGGAGCTCTGGTGCTATGGAGCTATGGAGCTCTGGTGCTATGGAGCTATGGAGCTCTGGAGGTATGGAGCTCTGGAGGTATGGAGCTCTGGAGGTATGGAGCTTTGTAGCCCTGGAGCTCTGGAGGTATGGAGCTATGGTGCTATGGAGCTCTGAAGCCATGGAGCTCTGGTGCTATGGAGCTCTGGAGCTCTGGAGGTATGGAGCTCTGGAGGTATGGAGGTATGGAGCTATGGAGCCCTGGAGCTCTGGAGGTATGGAGCTATGGTGCTATGGAGCTCTGAAGCCATGGAGCTCTGGTGCTATGGAGCTCTGGAGCTCTGGAGGTATGGAGCTCTGGAGGTATGGAGCTATGGAGCCCTGGAGCTCTGGAGGTATGGAGCTATGGTGCTATGGAGCTCTGAAGCCATGGAGCTCTGGTGCTATGGAGCTCTGGAGCTCTGGAGGTATGGAGCTCTGGAGGTATGGAGCTCTGGAGGTATGGAGCTATGGAGCCCTGGAGCTCTGGAGGTATGGAGCTATGGTGCTATGGAGCTCTGAAGCCATGGAGCTCTGGTGCTATGGAGCTCTGGAGGTATGGAGCTCTGGAGGTATGGAGCTATGGAGCCCTGGAGCTCTGGAGGTATGGAGCTATGGTGCTATGGAGCTCTGAAGCCATGGAGCTCTGGTGCTATGGAGCTCTGGAGGTATGGAGCTCTGGAGGTATGGAGCTATGGAGCCCTGGAGCTCTGGAGGTATGGAGCTATGGTGCTATGGAGCTCTGAAGCCATGGAGCTCTGGTGCTATGGAGCTCTGGAGGTATGGAGCTCTGGAGGTATGGAGCTCTGGAGGTATGGAGCTATGGAGCCCTGGAGCTCTGGAGGTATGGAGCTATGGTGCTATGGAGCTCTGAAGCCATGGAGCTCTGGTGCTATGGAGCTATGGAGCTCTGGTGCTATGGAGCTATGGAGGTATGGAGCCACCAGCCAGCACCCTCCGTGGCTGGATCAATGGAAGTGTTTTAGGTACCAGGCAGCCAAAGGGCCGAGGCCTCACGCTCGACCACGCCGGCGCAGAGTTCCAGCCGCTCGGATAAGCTCTGTCACTCACCCGCCGCGCAGCCACCGGTAACGGGGAAATGTCGCCGCCTTGTGGACACGCCGTTGTAAATGAATGGGCTTTCGCACTTAGTGCAATTTTCGCCAACTCTCTGACTTAGAGCTATGGAAGTATGGAGCTATGGAGCCACCAGCCACCCAGGCTGGAGCTCTGGAGCTCTGGAGGTATGGAGCTCTGGTGCTATGGAAGTATGGAGCTCTGGTGCTATGGAAGTATGGAGCTATGGAGGTATGGAAGTATGGAGCTATGGAAGTATGGAGCTATGGAGCTCTGGAAGTATGGAGCTATGGAGCTCTGGAGGTATGGAGCCCTGGAGCTATGGAGCCCTGGAGCTATGGAAGTATGGAGCTCTGGTGCTATGGAGCTATGGAGCTCTGGTGCTATGGAGCTATGGAGCTATGGAGCTCTGGAGCTATGGAGCTCTGGAGGTATGGAGCTATGGAGCTATGGAGCTCTGGAGGTATGGAGCTATGGAGCTATGGAAGTATGGAGCTCTGGTGCTATGGAGCTATGGAGCTCTGGTGCTATGGAGCTATGGAGCTCTGGTGCTATGGAGCTATGGAGCTATGGAGCTCTGGAAGTATGGAGCTCTGGTGCTATGGAGCTATGGAGCTCTGGTGCTATGGAGCTATGGAGCTCTGGTGCTATGGAGCTCTGGTGCTATGGAGCTCTGGTGCTATGGAGCTATGGAGCTCTGGTGCTATGGAGCTATGGAGCTCTGGAGGTATGGAGCTCTGGAGGTATGGAGCTCTGGAGGTATGGAGCTATGGAGCCCTGGAGCTCTGGAGGTATGGAGCTAAGGTGCTATGGAGCTCTGAAGCCATGGAGCTCTGGTGCTATGGAGCTCTGGAGCTCTGGAGGTATGGAGCTCTGGAGGTATGGAGCTATGGAGCCCTGGAGCTCTGGAGGTATGGAGCTATGGAGCTCTGAAGCCATGGAGCTCTGGTGCTATGGAGGTATGGAGCTCTGGAGGTATGGAGCTCTGGAGGTATGGAGCTCTGGAGGTATGGAGCTATGGAGCCCTGGAGCTCTGGAGGTATGGAGCTATGGTGCTATGGAGCTCTGAAGCCATGGAGCTCTGGTGCTATGGAGCTCTGGAGGTATGAAGCTCTGGAGGTATGGAGCTCTGGAGGTATGGAGCTATGGAGCCCTGGAGCTCTGGAGGTATGGAGCTATGGTGCTATGGAGCTCTGAAGCCATGGAGCTCTGGTGCTATGGAGCTCTGGAGGTATGGAGCTCTGGAGGTATGGAGCTCTGGAGGTATGGAGCTATGGAGCCCTGGAGCTCTGGAGGTATGGAGCTATGGTGCTATGGAGCTCTGAAGCCATGGAGCTCTGGTGCTATGGAGCTATGGAGCTCTGGTGCTATGGAGCTATGGAGGTATGGAGCCACCAGCCAGCACCCTCCGTGGCTGGATCAATGGAAGTGTTTTAGGTACCAGGCAGCCAAAGGGCCGAGGCCTCACGCTCGACCACGCCGGCGCAGAGTTCCAGCCGCTCGGATAAGCTCTGTCACTCACCCGCCGCGCAGCCACCGGTAACGGGGAAATGTCGCCGCCTGGCGGACACGCCGTTGTAAATGAATGGGCTTTCGCACTTAGTGCAATTTTCGCCAACTCTCTGACTTAGAGCTATGGAAGTATGGAGCTATGGAGCCACCAGCCACCCAGGCTGGAGCTCTGGAGGTATGGAGCTCTGGTGCTATGGAAGTATGGAGCTCTGGTGCTATGGAAGTATGGAGCTATGGAGGTATGGAAGTATGGAGCTATGGAAGTATGGAGCTATGGAGCTCTGGAAGTATGGAGCTATGGAGCTCTGGAGGTATGGAGCCCTGGAGCTATGGAGCCCTGGAGCTATGGAAGTATGGAGCTCTGGTGCTATGGAGCTATGGAGCTCTGGTGCTATGGAGCTATGGAGCTATGGAGCTCTGGAGCTATGGAGCTCTGGAGGTATGGAGCTATGGAGTTATGGAGCTCTGGAGGTATGGAGCTATGGAGCTATGGAAGTATGGAGCTCTGGTGCTATGGAGCTATGGAGCTCTGGTGCTATGGAGCTATGGAGCTCTGGTGCTATGGAGCTATGGAGCTATGGAGCTCTGGAAGTATGGAGCTCTGGTGCTATGGAGCTATGGAGCTCTGGTGCTATGGAGCTATGGAGCTCTGGTGCTATGGAGCTCTGGTGCTATGGAGCTCTGGTGCTATGGAGCTATGGAGCTCTGGTGCTATGGAGCTCTGGAGGTATGGAGCTCTGGAGGTATGGAGCTCTGGAGGTATGGAGCTATGGAGCCCTGGAGCTCTGGAGGTATGGAGCTATGGTGCTATGGAGCTCTGAAGCCATGGAGCTCTGGTGCTATGGAGCTATGGAGCTCTGGTGCTATGGAGCTATGGAGCTATGGAGCTCTGGAAGTATGGAGCTCTGGTGCTATGGAGCTATGGAGCTCTGGTGCTATGGAGCTATGGAGCTCTGGTGCTATGGAGCTATGGAGCTCTGGTGCTATGGAGCTCTGGTGCTATGGAGCTCTGGTGCTATGGAGCTATGGAGCTCTGGTGCTATGGAGCTATGGAGCTCTGGAGGTATGGAGCTCTGGAGGTATGGAGCTCTGGAGGTATGGAGCTATGGAGCCCTGGAGCTCTGGAGGTATGGAGCTATGGTGCTATGGAGCTCTGAAGCCATGGAGCTCTGGTGCTATGGAGCTCTGGAGCTCTGGAGGTATGGAGCTCTGGAGGTATGGAGCCCTGGAGCTCTGGAGGTATGGAGCTATGGTGCTATGGAGCTCTGAAGCCATGGAGCTCTGGTGCTATGGAGCTCTGGAGCTCTGGAGGTATGGAGCTCTTGAGGTATGGAGCTCTGGAGGTATGGAGCTATGGAGCCCTGGAGCTCTGGAGGTATGGAGCTATGGTGCTATGGAGCTCTGAAGCCATGGAGCTCTGGTGCTATGGAGCTCTGGAGGTATGGAGCTCTGGAGGTATGGAGCTCTGGAGGTATGGAGCTATGGAGCCCTGGAGCTCTGGAGGTATGGAGCTATGGTGCTATGGAGCTCTGAAGCCATGGAGCTCTGGTGCTATGGAGCTCTGGAGGTATGGAGCTCTGGAGGTATGGAGCTCTGGAGGTATGGAGCTATGGAGCCCTGGAGCTCTGGAGGTATGGAGCTATGGTGCTATGGAGCTCTGAAGCCATGGAGCTCTGGTGCTATGGAGCTATGGAGCTCTGGTGCTATGGAGCTATGGAGGTATGGAGCCACCAGCCAGCACCCTCCGTGGCTGGATCAATGGAAGTGTTTTAGGTACCAGGCAGCCAAAGGGCCGAGGCCTCACGCTCGACCACGCCGGCGCAGAGTTCCAGCCGCTCGGATAAGCTCTGTCACTCACCCGCCGCGCAGCCACCGGTAATGGGGAAATGTCGCCGCCTGGCGGACACGCCGTTGTAAATGAATGGGCTTTCGCACTTAGTGCAATTTTCGCCAACTCTCTGACTTAGAGCTATGGAAGTATGGAGCTATGGAGCCACCAGCCACCCAGGCTGGAGCTATGGAGCTCTGGAGGTATGGAGCTCAGGTGCTATGGAAGTATGGAGCTATGGAGCTATGGAAGTATGGAGCTATGGAGCTATGGAGCTCTGGAAGTATGGAGCTATGGAGCTCTGGAGGTATGGAGCTATGGAGCCCTGGAGCCCTGGAGCTATGGAGCTCTGGTGCTATGGAGGTATGGAGCTCTGGAGGTATGGAGCTCTGGAGGTATGGAGCTATGGAGCTATGGAGCCCTGGAGCTATGGAGCTATGGAGCCCTGGAGCTATGGAGCTATGGAGCCCTGGAGCTATGGAGCTATGGAGCTCTGGTGCTATGGAGCTATGGAGCTCTGGTGTTATGGAGCTATGGAGCTCTGGTGCTATGGAGCTATGGAGCTCTGGTGCTATGGAGCTATGGAGCTCTGGAAGTATGGAGCTATGGAGCTCTGGAGGTATGGAGCTATGGAGCCCTGGAGCTATGGAGCCCTGGAGCTATGGAAGTATGGAGCTCTGGTGCTATGGAGCTATGGAGCTCTGGTGCTATGGAGCTATGGAGCTCTGGAGCTATGGAGCTCTGGAGGTATGGAGCTATGGAGCTATGGAGCTCTGGAGGTATGGAGCTATGGAGCTATGGAAGTATGGAGCTCTGGTGCTATGGAGCTATGGAGCTCTGGTGCTATGGAGCTATGGAGCTCTGGTGTTATGGAGCTATGGAGCTATGGAGCTCTGGAAGTATGGAGCTCTGGTGCTATGGAGCTATGGAGCTCTGGTGCTATGGAGCTATGGAGCTCTGGTGCTATGGAGCTATGGAGCTCTGGTGCTATGGAGCTCTGGTGCTATGGAGCTCTGGTGCTATGGAGCTATGGAGCTCTGGTGCTATGGAGCTATGGAGCTCTGGAGGTATGGAGCTCTGGAGGTATGGAGCTCTGGAGGTATGGAGCTTTGGAGCCCTGGAGCTCTGGAGGTATGGAGCTATGGTGCTATGGAGCTCTGAAGCCATGGAGCTCTGGTGCTATGGAGCTCTGGAGCTCTGGAGGTATGGAGCTCTGGAGGTATGGAGCTATGGAGCCCTGGAGCTCTGGAGGTATGGAGCTATGGTGCTATGGAGCTCTGAAGCCATGGAGCTCTGGTGCTATGGAGCTCTGGAGCTCTGGAGGTATGGAGCTCTGGAGGTATGGAGCTATGGAGCCCTGGAGCTCTGGAGGTATGGAGCTATGGTGCTATGGAGCTCTGAAGCCATGGAGCTCTGGTGCTATGGAGCTCTGGAGCTCTGGAGGTATGGAGCTCTGGAGGTATGGAGCTCTGGAGGTATGGAGCTATGGAGCCCTGGAGCTCTGGAGGTATGGAGCTATGGTGCTATGGAGCTCTGAAGCCATGGAGCTCTGGTGCTATGGAGCTCTGGAGGTATGGAGCTCTGGAGGTATGGAGCTCTGGAGGTATGGAGCTATGGAGCCCTGGAGCTCTGGAGGTATGGAGCTATGGTGCTATGGAGCTCTGAAGCCATGGAGCTCTGGTGCTATGGAGCTCTGGAGGTATGGAGCTCTGGAGGTATGGAGCTCTGGAGGTATGGAGCTATGGAGCCCTGGAGCTCTGGAGGTATGGAGCTATGGTGCTATGGAGCTCTGAAGCCATGGAGCTCTGGTGCTATGGAGCTCTGGAGGTATGGAGCTCTGGAGGTATGGAGCTCTGGAGGTATGGAGCTATGGAGCCCTGGAGCTCTGGAGGTATGGAGCTATGGTGCTATGGAGCTCTGAAGCCATGGAGCTCTGGTGCTATGGAGCTATGGAGCTCTGGTGCTATGGAGCTATGGAGGTATGGAGCCACCAGCCAGCACCCTCCGTGGCTGGATCAATGGAAGTGTTTTAGGTACCAGGCAGCCAAAGGGCCGAGGCCTCACGCTCGACCACGCCGGCGCAGAGTTCCAGCCGCTCGGATAAGCTCTGTCACTCACCCGCCGCGCAGCCACCGGTAACGGGGAAATGTCGCCGCCTTGTGGACACGCCGTTGTAAATGAATGGGCTTTCGCACTTAGTGCAATTTTCGCCAACTCTCTGACTTAGAGCTATGGAAGTATGGAGCTATGGAGCCACCAGCCACCCAGGCTGGAGCTCTGGAGCTCTGGAGGTATGGAGCTCTGGTGCTATGGAAGTATGGAGCTCTGGTGCTATGGAAGTATGGAGCTATGGAGGTATGGAAGTATGGAGCTATGGAGCTCTGGAAGTATGGAGCTATGGAGCTCTGGAGGTATGGAGCCCTGGAGCTATGGAGCCCTGGAGCTATGGAAGTATGGAGCTCTGGTGCTATGGAGCTATGGAGCTCTGGTGCTATGGAGCTATGGAGCTATGGAGCTCTGGAGCTATGGAGCTCTGGAGGTATGGAGCTATGGAGCTATGGAGCTCTGGAGGTATGGAGCTATGGAGCTATGGAAGTATGGAGCTCTGGTGCTATGGAGCTATGGAGCTCTGGTGCTATGGAGCTATGGAGCTCTGGTGCTATGGAGCTATGGAGCTCTGGAAGTATGGAGCTCTGGTGCTATGGAGCTATGGAGCTCTGGTGCTATGGAGCTATGGAGCTCTGGTGCTATGGAGCTCTGGTGCTATGGAGCTCTGGTGCTATGGAGCTATGGAGCTCTGGTGCTATGGAGCTCTGGAGGTATGGAGCTCTGGAGGTATGGAGCTCTGGAGGTATGGAGCTATGGAGCCCTGGAGCTCTGGAGGTATGGAGCTATGGTGCTATGGAGCTCTGAAGCCATGGAGCTCTGGTGCTATGGAGCTATGGAGCTCTGGTGCTATGGAGCTATGGAGCTATGGAGCTCTGGAAGTATGGAGCTCTGGTGCTATGGAGCTATGGAGCTCTGGTGCTATGGAGCTATGGAGCTCTGGTGCTATGGAGCTATGGAGCTCTGGTGCTATGGAGCTCTGGTGCTATGGAGCTCTGGTGCTATGGAGCTATGGAGCTCTGGTGCTATGGAGCTATGGAGCTCTGGAGGTATGGAGCTCTGGAGGTATGGAGCTCTGGAGGTATGGAACTATGGAGCCCTGGAGCTCTGGAGGTATGGAGCTATGGTGCTATGGAGCTCTGAAGCCATGGAGCTCTGGTGCTATGGAGCTCTGGAGCTCTGGAGGTATGGAGCTCTGGAGGTATGGAGCTATGGAGCCCTGGAGCTCTGGAGGTATGGAGCTATGGTGCTATGGAGCTCTGAAGCCATGGAGCTCTGGTGCTATGGAGCTCTGGAGCTCTGGAGGTATGGAGCTCTGGAGGTATGGAGCTCTGGAGGTATGGAGCTATGGAGCCCTGGAGCTCTGGATGTATGGAGCTATGGTGCTATGGAGCTCTGAAGCCATGGAGCTCTGGTGCTATGGAGCTCTGGAGGTATGGAGCTCTGGAGGTATGGAGCTCTGGAGGTATGGAGCTATGGAGCCCTGGAGCTCTGGAGGTATGGAGCTATGGTGCTATGGAGCTCTGAAGCCATGGAGCTCTGGTGCTATGGAGCTCTGGAGGTATGGAGCTCTGGAGGTATGGAGCTCTGGAGGTATGGAGCTATGGAGCCCTGGAGCTCTGGAGGTATGGAGCTATGGTGCTATGGAGCTCTGAAGCCATGGAGCTCTGGTGCTATGGAGCTATGGAGCTCTGGTGCTATGGAGCTATGGAGGTATGGAGCCACCAGCCAGCACCCTCCGTGGCTGGATCAATGGAAGTGTTTTAGGTACCAGGCAGCCAAAGGGCCGAGGCCTCACGCTCGACCACGCCGGCGCAGAGTTCCAGCCGCTCGGATAAGCTCTGTCACTCACCCGCCGCGCAGCCACCGGTAACGGGGAAATGTCGCCGCCTTGTGGACACGCCGTTGTAAATGAATGGGCTTTCGCACTTAGTGCAATTTTCGCCAACTCTCTGACTGGAGCTATGGAAGTATGGAGCTATGGAGCCACCAGCCACCCAGGCTGGAGCTATGGAGCTCTGGAGGTATGGAGCTCTGGTGCTATGGAAGTATGGAGCTATGGAGCTATGGAAGTATGGAGCTATGGAGCTATGGAGCTCTGGAAGTATGGAGCTATGGAGCTCTGGAGGTATGGAGCTATGGAGCCCTGGAGCCCTGGAGCTATGGAGCCCTGGAGCTATGGAGCTATGGAGCCCTGGAGCTATGGAGCTATGGAGCCCTGGAGCTATGGAGCTATGGAGCTCTGGTGCTATGGAGCTATGGAGCTCTGGTGCTATGGAGCTATGGAGCTCTGGTGCTATGGAGCTATGGAGCTCTGGTGCTATGGAGCTATGGAGCTCTGGAAGTATGGAGCTATGGAGCTCTGGAGGTATGGAGCTATGGAGCTCTGGAGGTATGGAGCTATGGAGCCCTGGAGCTATGGAGCCCTGGAGCTATGGAAGTATGGAGCTCTGGTGCTATGGAGCTATGGAGCTCTGGTGCTATGGAGCTATGGAGCTCTGGAGCTATGGAGCTCTGGAGGTATGGAGCTATGGAGCTCTGGAGGTATGGAGCTATGGAGCTATGGAAGTATGGAGCTCTGGTGCTATGGAGCTATGGAGGTCTGGTGCTATGGAGCTATGGAGCTCTGGTGCTATGGAGCTATGGAGCTATGGAGCTCTGGAAGTATGGAGCTCTGGTGCTATGGAGCTATGGAGCTCTGGTGCTATGGAGCTATGGAGCTCTGGTGCTATGGAGCTATGGAGCTCTGGTGCTATGGAGCTATGGTGCTATGGAGCTCTGGTGCTATGGAGCTATGGAGCTCTGGTGCTATGGAGCTATGGAGCTCTGGAGGTATGGAGCTCTGGAGGTATGGAGCTCTGGAGGTATGGAGCTTTGGAGCCCTGGAGCTCTGGAGGTATGGAGCTATGGTGCTATGGAGCTCTGAAGCCATGGAGCTCTGGTGCTATGGAGCTATGGAGCTCTGGTGCTATGGAGCTATGGAGGTATGGAGCCACCAGCCAGCACCCTCCGTGGCTGGATCAATGGAAGTGTTTTAGGTACCAGGCAGCCAAAGGGCCGAGGCCTCATGCTCGACCACGCCGGCGCAGAGTTCCAGCCGCTCGGATAAGCTCTGTCACTCACCCGCCGCGCAGCCACCGGTAACGGGGAAATGTCGCCGCCTGGCGGACACGCCGTTGTAAATGAATGGGCTTTCGCACTTAGTGCAATTTTCGCCAACTCTCTGACTTAGAGCTATGGAAGTATGGAGCTATGGAGCCACCAGCCACCCAGGCTGGAGCTATGGAGCTCTGGAGGTATGGAGCTCAGGTGCTATGGAAGTATGGAGCTATGGAGCTATGGAAGTATGGAGCTATGGAGCTATGGAGCTCTGGAAGTATGGAGCTATGGAGCTCTGGAGGTATGGAGCTATGGAGCCCTGGAGCCCTGGAGCTATGGAGTTCTGGTGCTATGGAGGTATGGAGCTCTGGAGGTATGGAGCTCTGGAGGTATGGAGCTATGGAGCTATGGAGCCCTGGAGCTATGGAGCTATGGAGCCCTGGAGCTATGGAGCTATGGAGCCCTGGAGCTATGGAGCTATGGAGCTCTGGTGCTATGGAGCTATGGAGCTCTGGTGCTATGGAGCTATGGAGCTCTGGTGCTATGGAGCTATGGAGCTCTGGTGCTATGGAGCTATGGAGCTCTGGAAGTATGGAGCTCTGGAGCTCTGGAGGTATGGAGCTATGGAGCCCTGGAGCTATGGAGCCCTGGAGCTATGGAAGTATGGAGCTCTGGTGCTATGGAGCTATGGAGCTCTGGTGCTATGGAGCTATGGAGCTCTGGAGCTATGGAGCTCTGGAGGTATGGAGCTATGGAGCTATGGAGCTCTGGAGGTATGGAGCTATGGAGCTATGGAAGTATGGAGCTCTGGTGCTATGGAGCTATGGAGCTCTGGTGCTATGGAGCTATGGAGCTCTGGTGCTATGGAGCTATGGAGCTCTGGAAGTATGGAGCTCTGGTGCTATGGAGCTATGGAGCTCTGGTGCTATGGAGCTATGGAGCTCTGGTGCTATGGAGCTATGGAGCTCTGGTGCTATGGAGCTCTGGTGCTATGGAGCTCTGGTGCTATGGAGCTATGGAGCTCTGGTGCTATGGAGCTATGGAGCTCTGGAGGTATGGAGCTCTGGAGGTATGGAGCTCTGGAGGTATGGAGCTTTGGAGCCCTGGAGCTCTGGAGGTATGGAGCTATGGTGCTATGGAGCTCTGAAGCCATGGAGCTCTGGTGCTATGGAGCTCTGGAGCTCTGGAGGTATGGAGCTCTGGAGGTATGGAGCTATGGAGCCCTGGAGCTCTGGAGGTATGGAGCTATGGTGCTATGGAGCTCTGAAGCCATGGAGCTCTGGTGCTATGGAGCTCTGGAGCTCTGGAGGTATGGAGCTCTGGAAGTATGGAGCTATGGAGCCCTGGAGCTCTGGAGGTATGGAGCTATGGTGCTATGGAGCTCTGAAGCCATGGAGCTCTGGTGCTATGGAGCTCTGGAGCTCTGGAGGTATGGAGCTCTGGAGGTATGGAGCTCTGGAGGTATGGAGCTATGGAGCCCTGGAGCTCTGGAGGTATGGAGCTATGGTGCTATGGAGCTCTGAAGCCATGGAGCTCTGGTGCTATGGAGCTCTGGAGGTATGGAGCTCTGGAGGTATGGAGCTCTGGAGGTATGGAGCTATGGAGCCCTGGAGCTCTGGAGGTATGGAGCTATGGTGCTATGGAGCTCTGAAGCCATGGAGCTCTGGTGCTATGGAGCTCTGGAGGTATGGAGCTCTGGAGGTATGGAGCTCTGGAGGTATGGAGCTATGGAGCCCTGGAGCTCTGGAGGTATGGAGCTATGGTGCTATGGAGCTCTGAAGCCATGGAGCTCTGGTGCTATGGAGCTCTGGAGGTATGGAGCTCTGGAGGTATGGAGCTCTGGAGGTATGGAGCTATGGAGCCCTGGAGCTCTGGAGGTATGGAGCTATGGTGCTATGGAGCTCTGAAGCCATGGAGCTCTGGTGCTATGGAGCTATGGAGCTCTGGTGCTATGGAGCTATGGAGGTATGGAGCCACCAGCCAGCACCCTCCGTGGCTGGATCAATGGAAGTGTTTTAGGTACCAGGCAGCCAAAGGGCCGAGGCCTCACGCTCGACCACGCCGGCGCAGAGTTCCAGCCGCTCGGATAAGCTCTGTCACTCACCCGCCGCGCAGCCACCGGTAACGGGGAAATGTCGCCGCCTTGTGGACACGCCGTTGTAAATGAATGGGCTTTCGCACTTAGTGCAATTTTCGCCAACTCTCTGACTTAGAGCTATGGAAGTATGGAGCTATGGAGCCACCAGCCACCCAGGCTGGAGCTCTGGAGCTCTGGAGGTATGGAGCTCTGGTGCTATGGAAGTATGGAGCTCTGGTGCTATGGAAGTATGGAGCTATGGAGGTATGGAAGTATGGAGCTATGGAAGTATGGAGCTATGGAGCTCTGGAAGTATGGAGCTATGGAGCTCTGGAGGTATGGAGCCCTGGAGCTATGGAGCCCTGGAGCTATGGAAGTATGGAGCTCTGGTGCTATGGAGCTATGGAGCTCTGGTGCTATGGAGCTATGGAGCTATGGAGCTCTGGAGCTATGGAGCTCTGGAGGTATGGAGCTATGGAGCTATGGAGCTCTGGAGGTATGGAGCTATGGAGCTATGGAAGTATGGAGCTCTGGTGCTATGGAGCTATGGAGCTCTGGTGCTATGGAGCTATGGAGCTCTGGTGCTATGGAGCTATGGAGCTATGGAGCTCTGGAAGTATGGAGCTCTGGTGCTATGGAGCTATGGAGCTCTGGTGCTATGGAGCTATGGAGCTCTGGTGCTATGGAGCTCTGGTGCTATGGAGCTCTGGTGCTATGGAGCTATGGAGCTCTGGTGCTATGGAGCTCTGGAGGTATGGAGCTCTGGAGGTATGGAGCTCTGGAGGTATGGAGCTATGGAGCCCTGGAGCTCTGGAGGTATGGAGCTATGGTGCTATGGAGCTCTGAAGCCATGGAGCTCTGGTGCTATGGAGCTATGGAGCTCTGGTGCTATGGAGCTATGGAGCTATGGAGCTCTGGAAGTATGGAGCTCTGGTGCTATGGAGCTATGGAGCTCTGGTGCTATGGAGCTATGGAGCTCTGGTGCTATGGAGCTATGGAGCTCTGGTGCTATGGAGCTCTGGTGCTATGGAGCTCTGGTGCTATGGAGCTATGGAGCTCTGGTGCTATGGAGCTATGGAGCTCTGGAGGTATGGAGCTCTGGAGGTATGGAGCTCTGGAGGTATGGAGCTATGGAGCCCTGGAGCTCTGGAGGTATGGAGCTATGGTGCTATGGAGCTCTGAAGCCATGGAGCTCTGGTGCTATGGAGCTCTGGAGCTATGGAAGTATGGAGCTATGGAGCTCTGGAAGTATGGAGCTATGGAGCTCTGGAGGTATGGAGCCCTGGAGCTATGGAGCCCTGGAGCTATGGAAGTATGGAGCTCTGGTGCTATGGAGCTATGGAGCTCTGGTGCTATGGAGCTATGGAGCTATGGAGCTCTGGAGCTATGGAGCTCTGGAGGTATGGAGCTATGGAGCTATGGAGCTCTGGAGGTATGGAGCTATGGAGCTATGGAAGTATGGAGCTCTGGTGCTATGGAGCTATGGAGCTCTGGTGCTATGGAGCTATGGAGCTCTGGTGCTATGGAGCTATGGAGCTATGGAGCTCTGGAAGTATGGAGCTCTGGTGCTATGGAGCTATGGAGCTCTGGTGCTATGGAGCTATGGAGCTCTGGTGCTATGGAGCTCTGGTGCTATGGAGCTCTGGTGCTATGGAGCTATGGAGCTCTGGTGCTATGGAGCTCTGGAGGTATGGAGCTCTGGAGGTATGGAGCTCTGGAGGTATGGAGCTATGGAGCCCTGGAGCTCTGGAGGTATGGAGCTATGGTGCTATGGAGCTCTGAAGCCATGGAGCTCTGGTGCTATGGAGCTATGGAGCTCTGGTGCTATGGAGCTATGGAGCTATGGAGCTCTGGAAGTATGGAGCTCTGGTGCTATGGAGCTATGGAGCTCTGGTGCTATGGAGCTATGGAGCTCTGGTGCTATGGAGCTATGGAGCTCTGGTGCTATGGAGCTCTGGTGCTATGGAGCTCTGGTGCTATGGAGCTATGGAGCTCTGGTGCTATGGAGCTATGGAGCTCTGGAGGTATGGAGCTCTGGAGGTATGGAGCTCTGGAGGTATGGAGCTATGGAGCCCTGGAGCTCTGGAGGTATGGAGCTATGGTGCTATGGAGCTCTGAAGCCATGGAGCTCTGGTGCTATGGAGCTCTGGAGCTCTGGAGGTATGGAGCTCTGGAGGTATGGAGCTATGGAGCCCTGGAGCTCTGGAGGTATGGAGCTATGGTGCTATGGAGCTCTGAAGCCATGGAGCTCTGGTGCTATGGAGCTCTGGAGCTCTGGAGGTATGGAGCTCTGGAGGTATGGAGCTCTGGAGGTATGGAGCTATGGAGCCCTGGAGCTCTGGAGGTATGGAGCTATGGTGCTATGGAGCTCTGAAGCCATGGAGCTCTGGTGCTATGGAGCTCTGGAGGTATGGAGCTCTGGAGGTATGGAGCTCTGGAGGTATGGAGCTATGGAGCCCTGGAGCTCTGGAGGTATGGAGCTATGGTGCTATGGAGCTCTGAAGCCATGGAGCTCTGGTGCTATGGAGCTCTGGAGGTATGGAGCTCTGGAGGTATGGAGCTCTGGAGGTATGGAGCTATGGAGCCCTGGAGCTCCGGAGGTATGGAGCTATGGTGCTATGGAGCTCTGAAGCCATGGAGCTCTGGTGCTATGGAGCTATGGAGCTCTGGTGCTATGGAGCTATGGAGGTATGGAGCCACCAGCCAGCACCCTCCGTGGCTGGATCAATGGAAGTGTTTTAGGTACCAGGCAGCCAAAGGGCCGAGGCCTCACGCTCGACCACGCCGGCGCAGAGTTCCAGCCGCTCGGATAAGCTCTGTCACTCACCCGCCGCGCAGCCACCGGTAACGGGGAAATGTCGCCGCCTGGCGGACACGCCGTTGTAAATGAATGGGCTTTCGCACTTAGTGCAATTTTCGCCAACTCTCTGACTTAGAGCTATGGAAGTATGGAGCTATGGAGCCACCAGCCACCCAGGCTGGAGCTATGGAGCTCTGGAGGTATGGAGCTCAGGTGCTATGGAAGTATGGAGCTATGGAGCTATGGAAGTATGGAGCTATGGAGCTATGGAGCTCTGGAAGTATGGAGCTATGGAGCTCTGGAGGTATGGAGCTATGGAGCCCTGGAGCCCTGGAGCTATGGAGCTCTGGTGCTATGGAGGTATGGAGCTCTGGAGGTATGGAGCTCTGGAGCTCTGGAGGTATGGAGCTATGGAGCCCTGGAGCCCTGGAGCTATGGAGCTCTGGTGCTATGGAGGTATGGAGCTCTGGAGGTATGGAGCTCTGGAGGTATGGAGCTATGGAGCTATGGAGCCCTGGAGCTATGGAGCTATGGAGCCCTGGAGCTATGGAGCTATGGAGCCCTGGAGCTATGGAGCTATGGAGCTCTGGTGCTATGGAGCTATGGAGCTCTGGTGCTATGGAGCTATGGAGCTCTGGTGCTATGGAGCTATGGAGCTCTGGTGCTATGGAGCTATGGAGCTCTGGAAGTATGGAGCTATGGAGCTCTGGAGGTATGGAGCTATGGAGCCCTGGAGCTATGGAGCCCTGGAGCTATGGAAGTATGGAGCTCTGGTGCTATGGAGCTATGGAGCTCTGGTGCTATGGAGCTATGGAGCTCTGGAGCTATGGAGCTCTGGAGGTATGGAGCTATGGAGCTATGGAGCTCTGGAGGTATGGAGGTATGGAGCTCTGGAGGTATGGAGCTATGGAGCTATGGAGCCCTGGAGCTATGGAGCTATGGAGCTCTGGAGCTCTGGAGGTATGGAGCTCTGGTGCTATGGAAGTATGGAGCTCTGGTGCTATGGAAGTATGGAGCTATGGAGGTATGGAAGTATGGAGCTATGGAAGTATGGAGCTATGGAGCTCTGGAAGTATGGAGCTATGGAGCTCTGGAGGTATGGAGCCCTGGAGCTATGGAGCCCTGGAGCTATGGAAGTATGGAGCTCTGGTGCTATGGAGCTATGGAGCTCTGGTGCTATGGAGCTATGGAGCTATGGAGCTCTGGAGCTATGGAGCTCTGGAGGTATGGAGCTATGGAGCTATGGAGCTCTGGAGGTATGGAGCTATGGAGCTATGGAAGTATGGAGCTCTGGTGCTATGGAGCTATGGAGCTCTGGTGCTATGGAGCTATGGAGCTCTGGTGCTATGGAGCTATGGAGCTCTGGAAGTATGGAGCTCTGGTGCTATGGAGCTATGGAGCTCTGGTGCTATGGAGCTATGGAGCTCTGGTGCTATGGAGCTCTGGTGCTATGGAGCTCTGGTGCTATGGAGCTATGGAGCTCTGGTGCTATGGAGCTCTGGAGGTATGGAGCTCTGGAGGTATGGAGCTCTGGAGGTATGGAGCTATGGAGCCCTGGAGCTCTGGAGGTATGGAGCTATGGTGCTATGGAGCTCTGAAGCCATGGAGCTCTGGTGCTATGGAGCTATGGAGCTCTGGTGCTATGGAGCTATGGAGCTATGGAGCTCTGGAAGTATGGAGCTCTGGTGCTATGGAGCTATGGAGCTCTGGTGCTATGGAGCTATGGAGCTCTGGTGCTATGGAGCTATGGAGCTCTGGTGCTATGGAGCTCTGGTGCTATGGAGCTCTGGAGGTATGGAGCTCTGGAGGTATGGAGCTCTGGAGGTATGGAGCTATGGAGCCCTGGAGCTCTGGAGGTATGGAGCTATGGTGCTATGGAGCTCTGAAGCCATGGAGCTCTGGTGCTATGGAGCTCTGGAGGTATGGAGCTCTGGAGGTATGGAGCTCTGGAGGTATGGAGCTATGGAGCCCTGGAGCTCTGGAGGTATGGAGCTATGGTGCTATGGAGCTCTGAAGCCATGGAGCTCTGGTGCTATGGAGCTCTGGAGGTATGGAGCTCTGGAGGTATGGAGCTCTGGAGGTATGGAGCTATGGAGCTGAGCTCTGGAGGTATGGAGCTATGGTGCTATGGAGCTCTGAAGCCATGGAGCTCTGGTGCTATGGAGCTATGGAGCTCTGGTGCTATGGAGCTATGGAGGTATGGAGCCACCAGCCAGCACCCTCCGTGGCTGGATCAATGGAAGTGTTTTAGGTACCAGGCAGCCAAAGGGCCGAGGCCTCACGCTCGAGCACGCCGGCGCAGAGTTCCAGCCGCTCGGATAAGCTCTGTCACTCACCCGCCGCGCAGCCACCGGTAACGGGGAAATGTCGCCGCCTTGTGGACACGCCGTTGTAAATGAATGGGCTTTCGCACTTAGTGCAATTTTCGCCAACTCTCTGACTTAGAGCTATGGAAGTATGGAGCTATGGAGCCACCAGCCACCCAGGCTGGAGCTCTGGAGCTCTGGAGGTATGGAGCTCTGGTGCTATGGAAGTATGGAGCTCTGGTGCTATGGAAGTGTGGAGCTATGGAGGTATGGAAGTATGGAGCTATGGAAGTATGGAGCTATGGAGCTCTGGAAGTATGGAGCTATGGAGCTCTGGAGGTATGGAGCCCTGGAGCTATGGAGCCCTGGAGCTATGGAAGTATGGAGCTCTGGTGCTATGGAGCTATGGAGCTCTGGTGCTATGGAGCTATGGAGCTCTGGAGCTATGGAGCTATGGAGCTCTGGAGGTATGGAGCTATGGAGCTATGGAGCTCTGGAGGTATGGAGCTATGGAGCTATGGAAGTATGGAGCTCTGGTGCTATGGAGCTATGGAGCTCTGGTGCTATGGAGCTATGGAGCTCTGGTGCTATGGAGCTATGGAGCTATGGAGCTCTGGAAGTATGGAGCTCTGGTGCTATGGAGCTATGGAGCTCTGGTGCTATGGAGCTATGGAGCTCTGGTGCTATGGAGTTCTGGTGCTATGGAGCTCTGGTGCTATGGAGCTATGGAGCTCTGGTGCTATGGAGCTCTGGAGGTATGGAGCTCTGGAGGTATGGAGCTCTGGAGGTATGGAGCTATGGAGCCCTGGAGCTCTGGAGGTATGGAGCTATGGTGCTATGGAGCTCTGAAGCCATGGAGCTCTGGTGCTATGGAGCTATGGAGCTCTGGTGCTATGGAGCTATGGAGCTCTGGTGCTATGGAGCTATGGAGCTCTGGTGCTATGGAGCTCTGGTGCTATGGAGCTCTGGTGCTATGGAGCTATGGAGCTCTGGTGCTATGGAGCTATGGAGCTCTGGAGGTATGGAGCTCTGGAGGTATGGAGCTCTGGAGGTATGGAGCTATGGAGCCCTGGAGCTCTGGAGGTATGGAGCTATGGTGCTATGGAGCTCTGAAGCCATGGAGCTCTGGTGCTATGGAGCTCTGGAGGTATGGAGCTCTGGAGGTATGGAGCTATGGAGGTATGGAGCTATGGAGCCCTGGAGCTCTGGAGGTATGGAGCTATGGTGCTATGGAGCTCTGAAGCCATGGAGCTCTGGTGCTATGGAGCTATGGAGCTCTGGTGCTATGGAGCTATGGAGGTATGGAGCCACCAGCCAGCACCCTCCGTGGCTGGATCAATGGAAGTGTTTTAGGTACCAGGCAGCCAAAGGGCCGAGGCCTCACGCTCGAGCACGCCGGCGCAGAGTTCCAGCCGCTCGGATAAGCTCTGTCACTCACCCGCCGCGCAGCCACCGGTAACGGGGAAATGTCGCCGCCTGGCGGACACGCCGTTGTAAATGAATGGGCTTTCGCACTTAGTGCAATTTTCGCCAACTCTCTGACTTAGAGCTATGGAAGTATGGAGCTATGGAGCCACCAGCCACCCAGGCTGGAGCTCTGGAGCTCTGGAGGTATGGAGCTCTGGTGCTATGGAAGTATGGAGCTCTGGTGCTATGGAAATATGGAGCTATGGAGGTATGGAAGTATGGAGCTATGGAAGTATGGAGCTATGGAGCTCTGGAAGTATGGAGCTATGGAGCTCTGGAGGTATGGAGCCCTGGAGCTATGGAGCCCTGGAGCTATGGAAGTATGGAGCTCTGGTGCTATGGAGCTATGGAGCTCTGGTGCTATGGAGCTATGGAGCTATGGAGCTCTGGAGCTATGGAGCTCTGGAGGTATGGAGCTATGGAGCTATGGAGCTCTGGAGGTATGGAGCTATGGAGCTATGGAAGTATGGAGCTCTGGTGCTATGGAGCTATGGAGCTCTGGTGCTATGGAGCTATGGAGCTCTGGTGCTATGGAGCTATGGAGCTATGGAGCTCTGGAAGTATGGAGCTCTGGTGCTATGGAGCTATGGAGCTCTGGTGCTATGGAGCTATGGAGCTCTGGTGCTATGGAGCTCTGGTGCTATGGAGCTCTGGTGCTATGGAGCTATGGAGCTCTGGTGCTATGGAGCTCTGGAGGTATGGAGCTCTGGAGGTATGGAGCTCTGGAGGTATGGAGCTATGGAGCCCTGGAGCTCTGGAGGTATGGAGCTATGGTGCTATGGAGCTCTGAAGCCATGGAGCTCTGGTGCTATGGAGCTATGGAGCTCTGGTGCTATGGAGCTATGGAGCTATGGAGCTCTGGAAGTATGGAGCTCTGGTGCTATGGAGCTATGGAGCTCTGGTGCTATGGAGCTATGGAGCTCTGGTGCTATGGAGCTATGGAGCTCTGGTGCTATGGAGCTCTGGTGCTATGGAGCTCTGGTGCTATGGAGCTATGGAGCTCTGGTGCTATGGAGCTATGGAGCTCTGGAGGTATGGAGCTCTGGAGGTATGGAGCTCTGGAGGTATGGAGCTATGGAGCCCTGGAGCTCTGGAGGTATGGAGCTATGGTGCTATGGAGCTCTGAAGCCATGGAGCTCTGGTGCTATGGAGCTCTGGAGCTCTGGAGGTATGGAGCTCTGGAGGTATGGAGCTATGGAGCCCTGGAGCTCTGGAGGTATGGAGCTATGGTGCTATGGAGCTCTGAAGCCATGGAGCTCTGGTGCTATGGAGCTCTGGAGCTCTGGAGGTATGGAGCTCTGGAGGTATGGAGCTCTGGAGGTATGGAGCTATGGAGCCCTGGAACTCTGGAGGTATGGAGCTATTGTGCTATGGAGCTCTGAAGCCATGGAGCTCTGGTGCTATGAAGCTCTGGAGGTATGGAGCTCTGGAGGTATGGAGCTCTGGAGGTATGGAGCTATGGAGCCCTGGAGCTCTGGAGGTATGGAGCTATGGTGCTATGGAGCTCTGAAGCCATGGAGCTCTGGTGCTATGGAGCTCTGGAGGTATGGAGCTCTGGAGGTATGGAGCTCTGGAGGTATGGAGCTATGGAGCCCTGGAGCTCTGGAGGTATGGAGCTATGGTGCTATGGAGCTCTGAAGCCATGGAGCTCTGGTGCTATGGAGCTATGGAGCTCTGGTGCTATGGAGCTATGGAGGTATGGAGCCACCAGCCAGCACCCTCCGTGGCTGGATCAATGGAAGTGTTTTAGGTACCAGGCAGCCAAAGGGCCGAGGCCTCACGCTCGACCACGCCGGCGCAGAGTTCCAGCCGCTCGGATAAGCTCTGTCACTCACCCGCCGCGCAGCCACCGGTAACGGGGAAATGTCGCCGCCTGGCGGACACGCCGTTGTAAATGAATGGGCTTTCGCACTTAGTGCAATTTTCGCCAACTCTCTGACTTAGAGCTATGGAAGTATGGAGCTATGGAGCCACCAGCCACCCAGGCTGGAGCTATGGAGCTCTGGAGGTATGGAGCTCAGGTGCTATGGAAGTATGGAGCTATGGAGCTATGGAAGTATGGAGCTATGGAGCTATGGAGCTCTGGAAGTATGGAGCTATGGAGCTCTGGAGGTATGGAGCTATGGAGCCCTGGAGCCCTGGAGCTATGGAGCTCTGGTGCTATGGAGGTATGGAGCTCTGGAGGTATGGAGCTCTGGAGCTCTGGAGGTATGGAGCTATGGAGCCCTGGAGCCCTGGAGCTATGGAGCTCTGGTGCTATGGAGGTATGGAGCTCTGGAGGTATGGAGCTCTGGAGGTATGGAGCTATGGAGCTATGGAGCCCTGGAGCTATGGAGCTATGGAGCCCTGGAGCTATGGAGCTATGGAGCCCTGGAGCTATGGAGCTATGGAGCTCTGGTGCTATGGAGCTATGGAGCTCTGGTGCTATGGAGCTATGGAGCTCTGGTGCTATGGAGCTATGGAGCTCTGGTGCTATGGAGCTATGGAGCTCTGGAAGTATGGAGCTATGGAGCTCTGGAGGTATGGAGCTATGGAGCCCTGGAGCTATGGAGCCCTGGAGCTATGGAAGTATGGAGCTCTGGTGCTATGGAGCTATGGAGCTCTGGTGCTATGGAGCTATGGAGCTCTGGAGCTATGGAGCTCTGGAGGTATGGAGCTATGGAGCTATGGAGCTCTGGAGGTATGGAGGTATGGAGCTCTGGAGGTATGGAGCTATGGAGCTATGGAGCCCTGGAGCTATGGAGCTATGGAGCTCTGGAGCTCTGGAGGTATGGAGCTCTGGAGGTATGGAGCTCTGGAGGTATGGAGCTATGGAGCCCTGGAGCTCTGGAGGTATGGAGCTATGGTGCTATGGAGCTCTGAAGCCATGGAGCTCTGGTGCTATGGAGCTCTGGAGGTATGGAGCTCTGGAGGTATGGAGCTCTGGAGGTATGGAGCTATGGAGCCCTGGAGCTCTGGAGGTATGGAGCTATGGTGCTATGGAGCTCTGAAGCCATGGAGCTCTGGTGCTATGGAGCTCTGGAGGTATGGAGCTCTGGAGGTATGGAGCTATGGAGCCCTGGAGCTCTGGAGGTATGGAGCTATGGTGCTATGGAGCTCTGAAGCCATGGAGCTCTGGTGCTATGGAGCTATGGAGCTCTGGTGCTATGGAGCTATGGAGGTATGGAGCCACCAGCCAGCACCCTCCGTGGCTGGATCAATGGAAGTGTTTTAGGTACCAGGCAGCCAAAGGGCCGAGGCCTCACGCTCGAGCACGCCGGCGCAGAGTTCCAGCCGCTCGGATAAGCTCTGTCACTCACCCGCCGCGCAGCCACCGGTAACGGGGAAATGTCGCCGCCTTGTGGACACGCCGTTGTAAATGAATGGGCTTTCGCACTTAGTGCAATTTTCGCCAACTCTCTGACTTAGAGCTATGGAAGTATGGAGCTATGGAGCCACCAGCCACCCAGGCTGGAGCTCTGGAGCTCTGGAGGTATGGAGCTCTGGTGCTATGGAAGTATGGAGCTCTGGTGCTATGGAAGTATGGAGCTATGGAGGTATGGAAGTATGGAGCTATGGAAGTATGGAGCTATGGAGCTCTGGAAGTATGGAGCTATGGAGCTCTGGAGGTATGGAGCCCTGGAGCTATGGAGCCCTGGAGCTATGGAAGTATGGAGCTCTGGTGCTATGGAGCTATGGAGCTCTGGTGCTATGGAGCTATGGAGCTCTGGAGCTATGGAGCTATGGAGCTCTGGAGGTATGGAGCTATGGAGGTATGGAGCTATGGAGCTATGGAAGTATGGAGCTCTGGTGCTATGGAGCTATGGAGCTCTGGTGCTATGGAGCTATGGAGCTCTGGTGCTATGGAGCTATGGAGCTATGGAGCTCTGGAAGTATGGAGCTCTGGTGCTATGGAGCTATGGAGCTCTGGTGCTATGGAGCTCTGGAGCTCTGGTGCTATGGAGTTCTGGTGCTATGGAGCTCTGGTGCTATGGAGCTATGGAGCTCTGGTGCTATGGAGCTCTGGAGGTATGGAGCTCTGGAGGTATGGAGCTCTGGAGGTATGGAGCTATGGAGCCCTGGAGCTCTGGAGGTATGGAGCTATGGTGCTATGGAGCTCTGAAGCCATGGAGCTCTGGTGCTATGGAGCTATGGAGCTCTGGTGCTATGGAGCTATGGAGCTATGGAGCTCTGGAAGTATGGAGCTCTGGTGCTATGGAGCTATGGAGCTCTGGTGCTATGGAGCTATGGAGCTCTGGTGCTATGGAGCTATGGAGCTCTGGTGCTATGGAGCTCTGGTGCTATGGAGCTCTGGTGCTATGGAGCTATGGAGCTCTGGTGCTATGGAGCTATGGAGCTCTGGAGGTATGGAGCTCTGGAGGTATGGAGCTCTGGAGGTATGGAGCTATGGAGCCCTGGAGCTCTGGAGGTATGGAGCTATGGTGCTATGGAGCTCTGAAGCCATGGAGCTCTGGTGCTATGGAGCTCTGGAGCTCTGGAGGTATGGAGCTCTGGAGGTATGGAGCTATGGAGCCCTGGAGCTCTGGAGGTATGGAGCTATGGAGCTCTGAAGCCATGGAGCTCTGGTGCTATGGAGCTCTGGAGCTCTGGAGGTATGGAGCTCTGGAGGTATGGAGCTCTGGAGGTATGGAGCTATGGAGCCCTGGAGCTCTGGAGGTATGGAGCTATGGTGCTATGGAGCTCTGAAGCCATGGAGCTCTGGTGCTATGGAGCTCTGGAGGTATGGAGCTCTGGAGGTATGGAGCTCTGGAGGTATGGAGCTATGGAGCCCTGGAGCTCTGGAGGTATGGAGCTATGGTGCTATGGAGCTCTGAAGCCATGGAGCTCTGGTGCTATGGAGCTCTGGAGGTATGGAGCTCTGGAGGTATGGAGCTCTGGAGGTATGGAGCTATGGAGCCCTGGAGCTCTGGAGGTATGGAGCTATGGTGCTATGGAGCTCTGAAGCCATGGAGCTCTGGTGCTATGGAGCTATGGAGCTCTGGTGCTATGGAGCTATGGAGGTATGGAGCCACCAGCCAGCACCCTCCGTGGCTGGATCAATGGAAGTGTTTTAGGTACCAGGCAGCCAAAGGGCCGAGGCCTCACGCTCGACCACGCCGGCGCAGAGTTCCAGCCGCTCGGATAAGCTCTGTCACTCACCCGCCGCGCAGCCACCGGTAACGGGGAAATGTCGCCGCCTGGCGGACACGCCGTTGTAAATGAATGGGCTTTCGCACTTAGTGCAATTTTCGCCAACTCTCTGACTTAGAGCTATGGAAGTATGGAGCTATGGAGCCACCAGCCACCCAGGCTGGAGCTATGGAGCTCTGGAGGTATGGAGCTCAGGTGCTATGGAAGTATGGAGCTATGGAGCTATGGAAGTATGGAGCTATGGAGCTATGGAGCTCTGGAAGTATGGAGCTATGGAGCTCTGGAGGTATGGAGCTATGGAGCCCTGGAGCTATGGAGCTCTGGTGCTATGGAGGTATGGAGCTCTGGAGGTATGGAGCTCTGGAGGTATGGAGCTATGGAGCCCTGGAGCTATGGAGCTATGGAGCCCTGGAGCTATGGAGCCCTGGAGCTATGGAGCTATGGAGCTCTGGTGCTATGGAGCTATGGAGCTCTGGTGCTATGGAGCTATGGAGCTCTGGTGCTATGGAGCTATGGAGCTCTGGTGCTATGGAGCTATGGAGCTCTGGAAGTATGGAGCTATGGAGCTCTGGAGGTATGGAGCTATGGAGCCCTGGAGCTATGGAGCCCTGGAGCTATGGAAGTATGGAGCTCTGGTGCTATGGAGCTATGGAGCTCTGGTGCTATGGAGCTATGGAGCTCTGGAGCTATGGAGCTCTGGAGGTATGGAGCTATGGAGCTATGGAGCTCTGGAGGTATGGAGCTATGGAGCTATGGAAGTATGGAGCTCTGGTGCTATGGAGCTATGGAGCTCTGGTGCTATGGAGCTATGGAGCTCTGGTGCTATGGAGCTATGGAGCTCTGGAAGTATGGAGCTCTGGTGCTATGGAGCTATGGAGCTCTGGTGCTATGGAGCTATGGAGCTCTGGTGCTATGGAGCTATGGAGCTCTGGTGCTATGGAGCTCTGGTGCTATGGAGCTCTGGTGCTATGGAGCTATGGAGCTCTGGTGCTATGGAGCTATGGAGCTCTGGAGGTATGGAGCTCTGGAGGTATGGAGCTCTGGAGGTATGGAGCTTTGGAGCCCTGGAGCTCTGGAGGTATGGAGCTATGGTGCTATGGAGCTCTGAAGCCATGGAGCTCTGGTGCTATGGAGCTCTGGAGCTCTGGAGGTATGGAGCTCTGGAGGTATGGAGCTATGGAGCCCTGGAGCTCTGGAGGTATGGAGCTGTGGTGCTATGGAGCTCTGAAGCCATGGAGCTCTGGTGCTATGGAGCTCTGGAGCTCTGGAGGTATGGAGCTCTGGAGGTATGGAGCTATGGAGCCCTGGAGCTCTGGAGGTATGGAGCTATGGTGCTATGGAGCTCTGAAGCCATGGAGCTCTGGTGCTATGGAGCTCTGGAGCTCTGGAGGTATGGAGCTCTGGAGGTATGGAGCTCTGGAGGTATGGAGCTATGGAGCCCTGGAGCTCTGGAGGTATGGAGCTATGGTGCTATGGAGCTCTGAAGCCATGGAGCTCTGGTGCTATGGAGCTCTGGAGGTATGGAGCTCTGGAGGTATGGAGCTATGGAGCCCTGGAGCTCTGGAGGTATGGAGCTATGGTGCTATGGAGCTCTGAAGCCATGGAGCTCTGGTGCTATGGAGCTATGGAGCTCTGGTGCTATGGAGCTATGGAGCTCTGGTGCTATGGAGCTCTGGTGCTATGGAGCTCTGGTGCTATGGAGCTATGGAGCTCTGGTGCTATGGAGCTATGGAGCTCTGGAGGTATGGAGCTCTGGAGGTATGGAGCTCTGGAGGTATGGAGCTTTGGAGCCCTGGAGCTCTGGAGGTATGGAGCTATGGTGCTATGGAGCTCTGAAGCCATGGAGCTCTGGTGCTATGGAGCTCTGGAGCTCTGGAGGTATGGAGCTCTGGAGGTATGGAGCTATGGAGCCCTGGAGCTCTGGAGGTATGGAGCTATGGTGCTATGGAGCTCTGAAGCCATGGAGCTCTGGTGCTATGGAGCTCTGGAGCTCTGGAGGTATGGAGCTCTGGAGGTATGGAGCTATGGAGCCCTGGAGCTCTGGAGGTATGGAGCTATGGTGCTATGGAGCTCTGAAGCCATGGAGCTCTGGTGCTATGGAGCTCTGGAGCTCTGGAGGTATGGAGCTCTGGAGGTATGGAGCTCTGGAGGTATGGAGCTATGGAGCCCTGGAGCTCTGGAGGTATGGAGCTATGGTGCTATGGAGCTCTGAAGCCATGGAGCTCTGGTGCTATGGAGCTCTGGAGGTATGGAGCTCTGGAGGTATGGAGCTCTGGAGGTATGGAGCTATGGAGCCCTGGAGCTCTGGAGGTATGGAGCTATGGTGCTATGGAGCTCTGAAGCCATGGAGCTCTGGTGCTATGGAGCTCTGGAGGTATGGAGCTCTGGAGGTATGGAGCTCTGGAGGTATGGAGCTATGGAGCCCTGGAGCTCTGGAGGTATGGAGCTATGGTGCTATGGAGCTCTGAAGCCATGGAGCTCTGGTGCTATGGAGCTCTGGAGCTCTGGAGGTATGGAGCTCTGGAGGTATGGAGCTATGGAGCCCTGGAGCTCTGGAGGTATGGAGCTATGGAGCTCTGAAGCCATGGAGCTCTGGTGCTATGGAGCTCTGGAGCTCTGGAGGTATGGAGCTCTGGAGGTATGGAGCTCTGGAGGTATGGAGCTATGGAGCCCTGGAGCTCTGGAGGTATGGAGCTATGGTGCTATGGAGCTCTGAAGCCATGGAGCTCTGGTGCTATGGAGCTCTGGAGGTATGGAGCTCTGGAGGTATGGAGCTCTGGAGGTATGGAGCTATGGAGCCCTGGAGCTCTGGAGGTATGGAGCTATGGTGCTATGGAGCTCTGAAGCCATGGAGCTCTGGTGCTATGGAGCTCTGGAGGTATGGAGCTCTGGAGGTATGGAGCTCTGGAGGTATGGAGCTATGGAGCCCTGGAGCTCTGGAGGTATGGAGCTATGGTGCTATGGAGCTCTGAAGCCATGGAGCTCTGGTGCTATGGAGCTATGGAGCTCTGGTGCTATGGAGCTATGGAGGTATGGAGCCACCAGCCAGCACCCTCCGTGGCTGGATCAATGGAAGTGTTTTAGGTACCAGGCAGCCAAAGGGCCGAGGCCTCACGCTCGACCACGCCGGCGCAGAGTTCCAGCCGCTCGGATAAGCTCTGTCACTCACCCGCCGCGCAGCCACCGGTAACGGGGAAATGTCGCCGCCTGGCGGACACGCCGTTGTAAATGAATGGGCTTTCGCACTTAGTGCAATTTTCGCCAACTCTCTGACTTAGAGCTATGGAAGTATGGAGCTATGGAGCCACCAGCCACCCAGGCTGGAGCTATGGAGCTCTGGAGGTATGGAGCTCAGGTGCTATGGAAGTATGGAGCTATGGAGCTATGGAAGTATGGAGCTATGGAGCTATGGAGCTCTGGAAGTATGGAGCTATGGAGCTCTGGAGGTATGGAGCTATGGAGCCCTGGAGCTATGGAGCTCTGGTGCTATGGAGGTATGGAGCTCTGGAGGTATGGAGCTCTGGAGGTATGGAGCTATGGAGCCCTGGAGCTATGGAGCTATGGAGCCCTGGAGCTATGGAGCCCTGGAGCTATGGAGCTATGGAGCTCTGGTGCTATGGAGCTATGGAGCTCTGGTGCTATGGAGCTATGGAGCTCTGGTGCTATGGAGCTATGGAGCTCTGGTGCTATGGAGCTATGGAGCTCTGGAAGTATGGAGCTATGGAGCTCTGGAGGTATGGAGCTATGGAGCCCTGGAGCTATGGAGCCCTGGAGCTATGGAAGTATGGAGCTCTGGTGCTATGGAGCTATGGAGCTCTGGTGCTATGGAGCTATGGAGCTCTGGAGCTATGGAGCTCTGGAGGTATGGAGCTATGGAGCTATGGAGCTCTGGAGGTATGGAGCTATGGAGCTATGGAAGTATGGAGCTCTGGTGCTATGGAGCTATGGAGCTCTGGTGCTATGGAGCTATGGAGCTATGGTGTTATGGAGCTATGGAGCTATGGAGCTCTGGACGTATGGAGCTCTGGTGCTATGGAGCTCTGGTGCTATGGAGCTATGGAGCTCTGGTGCTATGGAGCTATGGAGCTCTGGTGCTATGGAGCTCTGGTGCTATGGAGCTCTGGTGCTATGGAGCTATGGAGCTCTGGTGCTATGGAGCTATGGAGCTCTGGAGGTATGGAGCTCTGGAGGTATGGAGCTCTGGAGGTATGGAGCTTTGGAGCCCTGGAGCTCTGGAGGTATGGAGCTATGGTGCTATGGAGCTCTGAAGCCATGGAGCTCTGGTGCTATGGAGCTCTGGAGCTCTGGAGGTATGGAGCTCTGGAGGTATGGAGCTATGGAGCCCTGGAGCTCTGGAGGTATGGAGCTATGGTGCTATGGAGCTCTGAAGCCATGGAGCTCTGGTGCTATGGAGCTCTGGAGCTCTGGAGGTATGGAGCTCTGGAGGTATGGAGCTATGGAGCCCTGGAGCTCTGGAGGTATGGAGCTATGGTGCTATGGAGCTCTGAAGCCATGGAGCTCTGGTGCTATGGAGCTCTGGAGCTCTGGAGGTATGGAGCTCTGGAGGTATGGAGCTCTGGAGGTATGGAGCTATGGAGCCCTGGAGCTCTGGAGGTATGGAGCTATGGTGCTATGGAGCTCTGAAGCCATGGAGCTCTGGTGCTATGGAGCTCTGGAGGTATGGAGCTCTGGAGGTATGGAGCTCTGGAGGTATGGAGCTATGGAGCCCTGGAGCTCTGGAGGTATGGAGCTATGGTGCTATGGAGCTCTGAAGCCATGGAGCTCTGGTGCTATGGAGCTCTGGAGGTATGGAGCTCTGGAGGTATGGAGCTCTGGAGGTATGGAGCTATGGAGCCCTGGAGCTCTGGAGGTATGGAGCTATGGTGCTATGGAGCTCTGAAGCCATGGAGCTCTGGTGCTATGGAGCTCTGGAGGTATGGAGCTCTGGAGGTATGGAGCTCTGGAGGTATGGAGCTATGGAGCCCTGGAGCTCTGGAGGTATGGAGCTATGGTGCTATGGAGCTCTGAAGCCATGGAGCTCTGGTGCTATGGAGCTATGGAGCTCTGGTGCTATGGAGCTATGGAGGTATGGAGCCACCAGCCAGCACCCTCCGTGGCTGGATCAATGGAAGTGTTTTAGGTACCAGGCAGCCAAAGGGCCGAGGCCTCACGCTCGACCACGCCGGCGCAGAGTTCCAGCCGCTCGGATAAGCTCTGTCACTCACCCGCCGCGCAGCCACCGGTAACGGGGAAATGTCGCCGCCTTGTGGACACGCCGTTGTAAATGAATGGGCTTTCGCACTTAGTGCAATTTTCGCCAACTCTCTGACTTAGAGCTATGGAAGTATGGAGCTATGGAGCCACCAGCCACCCAGGCTGGAGCTCTGGAGCTCTGGAGGTATGGAGCTCTGGTGCTATGGAAGTATGGAGCTCTGGTGCTATGGAAGTATGGAGCTATGGAGGTATGGAAGTATGGAGCTATGGAAGTATGGAGCTATGGAGCTCTGGAAGTATGGAGCTATGGAGCTCTGGAGGTATGGAGCCCTGGAGCTATGGAGCCCTGGAGCTATGGAAGTATGGAGCTCTGGTGCTATGGAGCTATGGAGCTCTGGTGCTATGGAGCTATGGAGCTATGGAGCTCTGGAGCTATGGAGCTCTGGAGGTATGGAGCTATGGAGCTATGGAGCTCTGGAGGTATGGAGCTATGGAGCTATGGAAGTATGGAGCTCTGGTGCTATGGAGCTATGGAGCTCTGGTGCTATGGAGCTATGGAGCTCTGGTGCTATGGAGCTATGGAGCTCTGGAAGTATGGAGCTCTGGTGCTATGGAGCTATGGAGCTCTGGTGCTATGGAGCTATGGAGCTCTGGTGCTATGGAGCTCTGGTGCTATGGAGCTCTGGTGCTATGGAGCTATGGAGCTCTGGTGCTATGGAGCTCTGGAGGTATGGAGCTCTGGAGGTATGGAGCTCTGGAGGTATGGAGCTATGGAGCCCTGGAGCTCTGGAGGTATGGAGCTATGGTGCTATGGAGCTCTGAAGCCATGGAGCTCTGGTGCTATGGAGCTATGGAGCTCTGGTGCTATGGAGCTATGGAGCTATGGAGCTCTGGAAGTATGGAGCTCTGGTGCTATGGAGCTATGGAGCTCTGGTGCTATGGAGCTATGGAGCTCTGGTGCTATGGAGCTATGGAGCTCTGGTGCTATGGAGCTCTGGTGCTATGGAGCTCTGGTGCTATGGAGCTATGGAGCTCTGGTGCTATGGAGCTATGGAGCTCTGGAGGTATGGAGCTCTGGAGGTATGGAGCTCTGGAGGTATGGAACTATGGAGCCCTGGAGCTCTGGAGGTATGGAGCTATGGTGCTATGGAGCTCTGAAGCCATGGAGCTCTGGTGCTATGGAGCTCTGGAGCTCTGGAGGTATGGAGCTCTGGAGGTATGGAGCTATGGAGCCCTGGAGCTCTGGAGGTATGGAGCTATGGTGCTATGGAGCTCTGAAGCCATGGAGCTCTGGTGCTATGGAGCTCTGGAGCTCTGGAGGTATGGAGCTCTGGAGGTATGGAGCTCTGGAGGTATGGAGCTATGGAGCCCTGGAGCTCTGGAGGTATGGAGCTATGGTGCTATGGAGCTCTGAAGCCATGGAGCTCTGGTGCTATGGAGCTCTGGAGGTATGGAGCTCTGGAGGTATGGAGCTCTGGAGGTATGGAGCTATGGAGCCCTGGAGCTCTGGAGGTATGGAGCTATGGTGCTATGGAGCTCTGAAGCCATGGAGCTCTGGTGCTATGGAGCTCTGGAGGTATGGAGCTCTGGAGGTATGGAGCTCTGGAGGTATGGAGCTATGGAGCCCTGGAGCTCTGGAGGTATGGAGCTATGGTGCTATGGAGCTCTGAAGCCATGGAGCTCTGGTGCTATGGAGCTATGGAGCTCTGGTGCTATGGAGCTATGGAGGTATGGAGCCACCAGCCAGCACCCTCCGTGGCTGGATCAATGGAAGTGTTTTAGGTACCAGGCAGCCAAAGGGCCGAGGCCTCACGCTCGACCACGCCGGCGCAGAGTTCCAGCCGCTCGGATAAGCTCTGTCACTCACCCGCCGCGCAGCCACCGGTAACGGGGAAATGTCGCCGCCTTGTGGACACGCCGTTGTAAATGAATGGGCTTTCGCACTTAGTGCAATTTTCGCCAACTCTCTGACTGGAGCTATGGAAGTATGGAGCTATGGAGCCACCAGCCACCCAGGCTGGAGCTATGGAGCTCTGGAGGTATGGAGCTCTGGTGCTATGGAAGTATGGAGCTATGGAGCTATGGAAGTATGGAGCTATGGAGCTATGGAGCTCTGGAAGTATGGAGCTATGGAGCTCTGGAGGTATGGAGCTATGGAGCCCTGGAGCCCTGGAGCTATGGAGCCCTGGAGCTATGGAGCTATGGAGCCCTGGAGCTATGGAGCTATGGAGCCCTGGAGCTATGGAGCTATGGAGCTCTGGTGCTATGGAGCTATGGAGCTCTGGTGCTATGGAGCTATGGAGCTCTGGTGCTATGGAGCTATGGAGCTCTGGTGCTATGGAGCTATGGAGCTCTGGAAGTATGGAGCTATGGAGCTCTGGAGGTATGGAGCTATGGAGCTCTGGAGGTATGGAGCTATGGAGCCCTGGAGCTATGGAGCCCTGGAGCTATGGAAGTATGGAGCTCTGGTGCTATGGAGCTATGGAGCTCTGGTGCTATGGAGCTATGGAGCTCTGGAGCTATGGAGCTCTGGAGGTATGGAGCTATGGAGCTCTGGAGGTATGGAGCTATGGAGCTATGGAAGTATGGAGCTCTGGTGCTATGGAGCTATGGAGGTCTGGTGCTATGGAGCTATGGAGCTCTGGTGCTATGGAGCTATGGAGCTATGGAGCTCTGGAAGTATGGAGCTCTGGTGCTATGGAGCTATGGAGCTCTGGTGCTATGGAGCTATGGAGCTCTGGTGCTATGGAGCTATGGAGCTCTGGTGCTATGGAGCTATGGTGCTATGGAGCTCTGGTGCTATGGAGCTATGGAGCTCTGGTGCTATGGAGCTATGGAGCTCTGGAGGTATGGAGCTCTGGAGGTATGGAGCTCTGGAGGTATGGAGCTTTGGAGCCCTGGAGCTCTGGAGGTATGGAGCTATGGTGCTATGGAGCTCTGAAGCCATGGAGCTCTGGTGCTATGGAGCTATGGAGCTCTGGTGCTATGGAGCTATGGAGGTATGGAGCCACCAGCCAGCACCCTCCGTGGCTGGATCAATGGAAGTGTTTTAGGTACCAGGCAGCCAAAGGGCCGAGGCCTCATGCTCGACCACGCCGGCGCAGAGTTCCAGCCGCTCGGATAAGCTCTGTCACTCACCCGCCGCGCAGCCACCGGTAACGGGGAAATGTCGCCGCCTGGCGGACACGCCGTTGTAAATGAATGGGCTTTCGCACTTAGTGCAATTTTCGCCAACTCTCTGACTTAGAGCTATGGAAGTATGGAGCTATGGAGCCACCAGCCACCCAGGCTGGAGCTATGGAGCTCTGGAGGTATGGAGCTCAGGTGCTATGGAAGTATGGAGCTATGGAGCTATGGAAGTATGGAGCTATGGAGCTATGGAGCTCTGGAAGTATGGAGCTATGGAGCTCTGGAGGTATGGAGCTATGGAGCCCTGGAGCCCTGGAGCTATGGAGTTCTGGTGCTATGGAGGTATGGAGCTCTGGAGGTATGGAGCTCTGGAGGTATGGAGCTATGGAGCTATGGAGCCCTGGAGCTATGGAGCTATGGAGCCCTGGAGCTATGGAGCTATGGAGCCCTGGAGCTATGGAGCTATGGAGCTCTGGTGCTATGGAGCTATGGAGCTCTGGTGCTATGGAGCTATGGAGCTCTGGTGCTATGGAGCTATGGAGCTCTGGTGCTATGGAGCTATGGAGCTCTGGAAGTATGGAGCTATGGAGCTCTGGAGGTATGGAGCTATGGAGCCCTGGAGCTATGGAGCCCTGGAGCTATGGAAGTATGGAGCTCTGGTGCTATGGAGCTATGGAGCTCTGGTGCTATGGAGCTATGGAGCTCTGGAGCTATGGAGCTCTGGAGGTATGGAGCTATGGAGCTATGGAGCTCTGGAGGTATGGAGCTATGGAGCTATGGAAGTATGGAGCTCTGGTGCTATGGAGCTATGGAGCTCTGGTGCTATGGAGCTATGGAGCTCTGGTGCTATGGAGCTATGGAGCTCTGGAAGTATGGAGCTCTGGTGCTATGGAGCTATGGAGCTCTGGTGCTATGGAGCTATGGAGCTCTGGTGCTATGGAGCTATGGAGCTCTGGTGCTATGGAGCTCTGGTGCTATGGAGCTCTGGTGCTATGGAGCTATGGAGCTCTGGTGCTATGGAGCTATGGAGCTCTGGAGGTATGGAGCTCTGGAGGTATGGAGCTCTGGAGGTATAAAGCTTTGGAGCCCTGGAGCTCTGGAGGTATGGAGCTATGGTGCTATGGAGCTCTGAAGCCATGGAGCTCTGGTGCTATGGAGCTCTGGAGCTCTGGAGGTATGGAGCTCTGGAGGTATGGAGCTATGGAGCCCTGGAGCTCTGGAGGTATGGAGCTATGGTGCTATGGAGCTCTGAAGCCATGGAGCTCTGGTGCTATGGAGCTCTGGAGCTCTGGAGGTATGGAGCTCTGGAAGTATGGAGCTATGGAGCCCTGGAGCTCTGGAGGTATGGAGCTATGGTGCTATGGAGCTCTGAAGCCATGGAGCTCTGGTGCTATGGAGCTCTGGAGCTCTGGAGGTATGGAGCTCTGGAGGTATGGAGCTCTGGAGGTATGGAGCTATGGAGCCCTGGAGCTCTGGAGGTATGGAGCTATGGTGCTATGGAGCTCTGAAGCCATGGAGCTCTGGTGCTATGGAGCTCTGGAGGTATGGAGCTCTGGAGGTATGGAGCTATGGAGCCCTGGAGCTCTGGAGGTATGGAGCTATGGTGCTATGGAGCTCTGAAGCCATGGAGCTCTGGTGCTATGGAGCTCTGGAGGTATGGAGCTCTGGAGGTATGGAGCTCTGGAGGTATGGAGCTATGGAGCCCTGGAGCTCTGGAGGTATGGAGCTATGGTGCTATGGAGCTCTGAAGCCATGGAGCTCTGGTGCTATGGAGCTCTGGAGGTATGGAGCTCTGGAGGTATGGAGCTCTGGAGGTATGGAGCTATGGAGCCCTGGAGCTCTGGAGGTATGGAGCTATGGTGCTATGGAGCTCTGAAGCCATGGAGCTCTGGTGCTATGGAGCTATGGAGCTCTGGTGCTATGGAGCTATGGAGGTATGGAGCCACCAGCCAGCACCCTCCGTGGCTGGATCAATGGAAGTGTTTTAGGTACCAGGCAGCCAAAGGGCCGAGGCCTCACGCTCGACCACGCCGGCGCAGAGTTCCAGCCGCTCGGATAAGCTCTGTCACTCACCCGCCGCGCAGCCACCGGTAACGGGGAAATGTCGCCGCCTTGTGGACACGCCGTTGTAAATGAATGGGCTTTCGCACTTAGTGCAATTTTCGCCAACTCTCTGACTTAGAGCTATGGAAGTATGGAGCTATGGAGCCACCAGCCACCCAGGCTGGAGCTCTGGAGCTCTGGAGGTATGGAGCTCTGGTGCTATGGAAGTATGGAGCTCTGGTGCTATGGAAGTATGGAGCTATGGAGGTATGGAAGTATGGAGCTATGGAAGTATGGAGCTATGGAGCTCTGGAAGTATGGAGCTATGGAGCTCTGGAGGTATGGAGCCCTGGAGCTATGGAGCCCTGGAGCTATGGAAGTATGGAGCTCTGGTGCTATGGAGCTATGGAGCTCTGGTGCTATGGAGCTATGGAGCTATGGAGCTCTGGAGCTATGGAGCTCTGGAGGTATGGAGCTATGGAGCTATGGAGCTCTGGAGGTATGGAGCTATGGAGCTATGGAAGTATGGAGCTCTGGTGCTATGGAGCTATGGAGCTCTGGTGCTATGGAGCTATGGAGCTCTGGTGCTATGGAGCTATGGAGCTATGGAGCTCTGGAAGTATGGAGCTCTGGTGCTATGGAGCTATGGAGCTCTGGTGCTATGGAGCTATGGAGCTCTGGTGCTATGGAGCTCTGGTGCTATGGAGCTCTGGTGCTATGGAGCTATGGAGCTCTGGTGCTATGGAGCTCTGGAGGTATGGAGCTCTGGAGGTATGGAGCTCTGGAGGTATGGAGCTATGGAGCCCTGGAGCTCTGGAGGTATGGAGCTATGGTGCTATGGAGCTCTGAAGCCATGGAGCTCTGGTGCTATGGAGCTATGGAGCTCTGGTGCTATGGAGCTATGGAGCTATGGAGCTCTGGAAGTATGGAGCTCTGGTGCTATGGAGCTATGGAGCTCTGGTGCTATGGAGCTATGGAGCTCTGGTGCTATGGAGCTATGGAGCTCTGGTGCTATGGAGCTCTGGTGCTATGGAGCTCTGGTGCTATGGAGCTATGGAGCTCTGGTGCTATGGAGCTATGGAGCTCTGGAGGTATGGAGCTCTGGAGGTATGGAGCTCTGGAGGTATGGAGCTATGGAGCCCTGGAGCTCTGGAGGTATGGAGCTATGGTGCTATGGAGCTCTGAAGCCATGGAGCTCTGGTGCTATGGAGCTCTGGAGCTCTGGAGGTATGGAGCTCTGGAGGTATGGAGCTATGGAGCCCTGGAGCTCTGGAGGTATGGAGCTATGGTGCTATGGAGCTCTGAAGCCATGGAGCTCTGGTGCTATGGAGCTCTGGAGCTCTGGAGGTATGGAGCTCTGGAGGTATGGAGCTCTGGAGGTATGGAGCTATGGAGCCCTGGAGCTCTGGAGGTATGGAGCTATGGTGCTATGGAGCTCTGAAGCCATGGAGCTCTGGTGCTATGGAGCTCTGGAGGTATGGAGCTCTGGAGGTATGGAGCTATGGAGCCCTGGAGCTCTGGAGGTATGGAGCTATGGTGCTATGGAGCTCTGAAGCCATGGAGCTCTGGTGCTATGGAGCTCTGGAGGTATGGAGCTCTGGAGGTATGGAGCTCTGGAGGTATGGAGCTATGGAGCCCTGGAGCTCCGGAGGTATGGAGCTATGGTGCTATGGAGCTCTGAAGCCATGGAGCTCTGGTGCTATGGAGCTATGGAGCTCTGGTGCTATGGAGCTATGGAGGTATGGAGCCACCAGCCAGCACCCTCCGTGGCTGGATCAATGGAAGTGTTTTAGGTACCAGGCAGCCAAAGGGCCGAGGCCTCACGCTCGACCACGCCGGCGCAGAGTTCCAGCCGCTCGGATAAGCTCTGTCACTCACCCGCCGCGCAGCCACCGGTAACGGGGAAATGTCGCCGCCTGGCGGACACGCCGTTGTAAATGAATGGGCTTTCGCACTTAGTGCAATTTTCGCCAACTCTCTGACTTAGAGCTATGGAAGTATGGAGCTATGGAGCCACCAGCCACCCAGGCTGGAGCTATGGAGCTCTGGAGGTATGGAGCTCAGGTGCTATGGAAGTATGGAGCTATGGAGCTATGGAAGTATGGAGCTATGGAGCTATGGAGCTCTGGAAGTATGGAGCTATGGAGCTCTGGAGGTATGGAGCTATGAAGCCCTGGAGCCCTGGAGCTATGGAGCTCTGGTGCTATGGAGGTATGGAGCTCTGGAGGTATGGAGCTCTGGAGCTCTGGAGGTATGGAGCTATGGAGCCCTGGAGCCCTGGAGCTATGGAGCTCTGGTGCTATGGAGGTATGGAGCTCTGGAGGTATGGAGCTCTGGAGGTATGGAGCTATGGAGCTATGGAGCCCTGGAGCTATGGAGCTATGGAGCCCTGGAGCTATGGAGCTATGGAGCCCTGGAGCTATGGAGCTATGGAGCTCTGGTGCTATGGAGCTATGGAGCTCTGGTGCTATGGAGCTATGGAGCTCTGGTGCTATGGAGCTATGGAGCTCTGGTGCTATGGAGCTATGGAGCTCTGGAAGTATGGAGCTATGGAGCTCTGGAGGTATGGAGCTATGGAGCCCTGGAGCTATGGAGCCCTGGAGCTATGGAAGTATGGAGCTCTGGTGCTATGGAGCTATGGAGCTCTGGTGCTATGGAGCTATGGAGCTCTGGAGCTATGGAGCTCTGGAGGTATGGAGCTATGGAGCTATGGAGCTCTGGAGGTATGGAGGTATGGAGCTCTGGAGGTATGGAGCTATGGAGCTATGGAGCCCTGGAGCTATGGAGCTATGGAGCTCTGGAGCTCTGGAGGTATGGAGCTCTGGAGGTATGGAGCTCTGGAGGTATGGAGCTATGGAGCCCTGGAGCTCTGGAGGTATGGAGCTATGGTGCTATGGAGCTCTGAAGCCATGGAGCTCTGGTGCTATGGAGCTCTGGAGGTATGGAGCTCTGGAGGTATGGAGCTCTGGAGGTATGGAGCTATGGAGCCCTGGAGCTCTGGAGGTATGGAGCTATGGTGCTATGGAGCTCTGAAGCCATGGAGCTCTGGTGCTATGGAGCTCTGGAGGTATGGAGCTCTGGAGGTATGGAGCTCTGGAGGTATGGAGCTATGGAGCCCTGGAGCTCTGGAGGTATGGAGCTATGGTGCTATGGAGCTCTGAAGCCATGGAGCTCTGGTGCTATGGAGCTATGGAGCTCTGGTGCTATGGAGCTATGGAGGTATGGAGCCACCAGCCAGCACCCTCCGTGGCTGGATCAATGGAAGTGTTTTAGGTACCAGGCAGCCAAAGGGCCGAGGCCTCACGCTCGAGCACGCCGGCGCAGAGTTCCAGCCGCTCGGATAAGCTCTGTCACTCACCCGCCGCGCAGCCACCGGTAACGGGGAAATGTCGCCGCCTTGTGGACACGCCGTTGTAAATGAATGGGCTTTCGCACTTAGTGCAATTTTCGCCAACTCTCTGACTTAGAGCTATGGAAGTATGGAGCTATGGAGCCACCAGCCACCCAGGCTGGAGCTCTGGAGCTCTGGAGGTATGGAGCTCTGGTGCTATGGAAGTATGGAGCTCTGGTGCTATGGAAGTATGGAGCTATGGAGGTATGGAAGTATGGAGCTATGGAAGTATGGAGCTATGGAGCTCTGGAAGTATGGAGCTATGGAGCTCTGGAGGTATGGAGCCCTGGAGCTATGGAGCCCTGGAGCTATGGAAGTATGGAGCTCTGGTGCTATGGAGCTATGGAGCTCTGGTGCTATGGAGCTATGGAGCTCTGGAGCTATGGAGCTATGGAGCTCTGGAGGTATGGAGCTATGGAGCTATGGAGCTCTGGAGGTATGGAGCTATGGAGCTATGGAAGTATGGAGCTCTGGTGCTATGGAGCTATGGAGCTCTGGTGCTATGGAGCTATGGAGCTCTGGTGCTATGGAGCTATGGAGCTATGGAGCTCTGGAAGTATGGAGCTCTGGTGCTATGGAGCTATGGAGCTCTGGTGCTATGGAGCTATGGAGCTCTGGTGCTATGGAGTTCTGGTGCTATGGAGCTCTGGTGCTATGGAGCTATGGAGCTCTGGTGCTATGGAGCTCTGGAGGTATGGAGCTCTGGAGGTATGGAGCTCTGGAGGTATGGAGCTATGGAGCCCTGGAGCTCTGGAGGTATGGAGCTATGGTGCTATGGAGCTCTGAAGCCATGGAGCTCTGGTGCTATGGAGCTATGGAGCTCTGGTGCTATGGAGCTATGGAGCTATGGAGCTCTGGAAGTATGGAGCTCTGGTGCTATGGAGCTATGGAGCTCTGGTGCTATGGAGCTATGGAGCTCTGGTGCTATGGAGCTATGGAGCTCTGGTGCTATGGAGCTCTGGTGCTATGGAGCTCTGGTGCTATGGAGCTATGGAGCTCTGGTGCTATGGAGCTATGGAGCTCTGGAGGTATGGAGCTCTGGAGGTATGGAGCTCTGGAGGTATGGAGCTATGGAGCCCTGGAGCTCTGGAGGTATGGAGCTATGGTGCTATGGAGCTCTGAAGCCATGGAGCTCTGGTGCTATGGAGCTCTGGAGCTCTGGAGGTATGGAGCTCTGGAGGTATGGAGCTATGGAGCCCTGGAGCTCTGGAGGTATGGAGCTATGGAGCTCTGAAGCCATGGAGCTCTGGTGCTATGGAGCTCTGGAGCTCTGGAGGTATGGAGCTCTGGAGGTATGGAGCTCTGGAGGTATGGAGCTATGGAGCCCTGGAGCTCTGGAGGTATGGAGCTATGGTGCTATGGAGCTCTGAAGCCATGGAGCTCTGGTGCTATGGAGCTCTGGAGGTATGGAGCTCTGGAGGTATGGAGCTCTGGAGGTATGGAGCTATGGAGCCCTGGAGCTCTGGAGGTATGGAGCTATGGTGCTATGGAGCTCTGAAGCCATGGAGCTCTGGTGCTATGGAGCTCTGGAGGTATGGAGCTCTGGAGGTATGGAGCTCTGGAGGTATGGAGCTATGGAGCCCTGGAGCTCTGGAGGTATGGAGCTATGGTGCTATGGAGCTCTGAAGCCATGGAGCTCTGGTGCTATGGAGCTATGGAGCTCTGGTGCTATGGAGCTATGGAGGTATGGAGCCACCAGCCAGCACCCTCCGTGGCTGGATCAATGGAAGTGTTTTAGGTACCAGGCAGCCAAAGGGCCGAGGCCTCACGCTCGACCACGCCGGCGCAGAGTTCCAGCCGCTCGGATAAGCTCTGTCACTCACCCGCCGCGCAGCCACCGGTAACGGGGAAATGTCGCCGCCTGGCGGACACGCCGTTGTAAATAAATGGGCTTTCGCACTTAGTGCAATTTTCGCCAACTCTCTGACTTAGAGCTATGGAAGTATGGAGCTATGGAGCCACCAGCCACCCAGGCTGGAGCTATGGAGCTCTGGAGGTATGGAGCTCAGGTGCTATGGAAGTATGGAGCTATGGAGCTATGGAAGTATGGAGCTATGGAGCTATGGAGCTCTGGAAGTATGGAGCTATGGAGCTCTGGAGGTATGGAGCTATGGAGCCCTGGAGCTATGGAGCTCTGGTGCTATGGAGGTATGGAGCTCTGGAGGTATGGAGCTCTGGAGGTATGGAGCTATGGAGCCCTGGAGCTATGGAGCTATGGAGCCCTGGAGCTATGGAGCCCTGGAGCTATGGAGCTATGGAGCTCTGGTGCTATGGAGCTATGGAGCTCTGGTGCTATGGAGCTATGGAGCTCTGGTGCTATGGAGCTATGGAGCTCTGGTGCTATGGAGCTATGGAGCTCTGGAAGTATGGAGCTATGGAGCTCTGGAGGTATGGAGCTATGGAGCCCTGGAGCTATGGAGCCCTGGAGCTATGGAAGTATGGAGCTCTGGTGCTATGGAGCTATGGAGCTCTGGTGCTATGGAGCTATGGAGCTCTGGTGCTATGGAAGTATGGAGCTATGGAGGTATGGAAGTATGGAGCTATGGAAGTATGGAGCTATGGAGCTCTGGAAGTATGGAGCTATGGAGCTCTGGAGGTATGGAGCCCTGGAGCTATGGAGCCCTGGAGCTATGGAAGTATGGAGCTCTGGTGCTATGGAGCTATGGAGCTCTGGTGCTATGGAGCTATGGAGCTATGGAGCTCTGGAGCTATGGAGCTCTGGAGGTATGGAGCTATGGAGCTATGGAGCTCTGGAGGTATGGAGCTATGGAGCTATGGAAGTATGGAGCTCTGGTGCTATGGAGCTATGGAGCTCTGGTGCTATGGAGCTATGGAGCTCTGGTGCTATGGAGCTATGGAGCTATGGAGCTCTGGAAGTATGGAGCTCTGGTGCTATGGAGCTATGGAGCTCTGGTGCTATGGAGCTATGGAGCTCTGGTGCTATGGAGCTCTGGTGCTATGGAGCTCTGGTGCTATGGAGCTATGGAGCTCTGGTGCTATGGAGCTATGGAGCTCTGGAGGTATGGAGCTCTGGAGGTATGGAGCTCTGGAGGTATGGAGCTATGGAGCCCTGGAGCTCTGGAGGTATGGAGCTAAGGTGCTATGGAGCTCTGAAGCCATGGAGCTCTGGTGCTATGGAGCTCTGGAGCTCTGGAGGTATGGAGCTCTGGAGGTATGGAGCTATGGAGCCCTGGAGCTCTGGAGGTATGGAGCTATGGAGCTCTGAAGCCATGGAGCTCTGGTGCTATGGAGCTCTGGAGCTCTGGAGGTATGGAGCTCTGGAGGTATGGAGCTCTGGAGGTATGGAGCTATGGAGCCCTGGAGCTCTGGAGGTATGGAGCTATGGTGCTATGGAGCTCTGAAGCCATGGAGCTCTGGTGCTATGGAGCTCTGGAGGTATGGAGCTCTGGAGGTATGGAGCTCTGGAGGTATGGAGCTATGGAGCCCTGGAGCTCTGGAGGTATGGAGCTATGGTGCTATGGAGCTCTGAAGCCATGGAGCTCTGGTGCTATGGAGCTCTGGAGGTATGGAGCTTTGGAGGTATGGAGCTCTGGAGGTATGGAGCTATGGAGCCCTGGAGCTCTGGAGGTATGGAGCTATGGTGCTATGGAGCTCTGAAGCCATGGAGCTCTGGTGCTATGGAGCTATGGAGCTCTGGTGCTATGGAGCTATGGAGGTATGGAGCCACCAGCCAGCACCCTCCGTGGCTGGATCAATGGAAGTGTTTTAGGTACCAGGCAGCCAAAGGGCCGAGGCCTCACGCTCGACCACGCCGGCGCAGAGTTCCAGCCGCTCGGATAAGCTCTGTCACTCACCCGCCGCGCAGCCACCGGTAACGGGGAAATGTCGCCGCCTTGTGGACACGCCGTTGTAAATGAATGGGCTTTCGCACTTAGTGCAATTTTCGCCAACTCTCTGACTTAGAGCTATGGAAGTATGGAGCTATGGAGCCACCAGCCACCCAGGCTGGAGCTCTGGAGCTCTGGAGGTATGGAGCTCTGGTGCTATGGAAGTATGGAGCTCTGGTGCTATGGAAGTATGGAGCTATGGAGGTATGGAAGTATGGAGCTATGGAAGTATGGAGCTATGGAGCTCTGGAAGTATGGAGCTATGGAGCTCTGGAGGTATGGAGCCCTGGAGCTATGGAGCCCTGGAGCTATGGAAGTATGGAGCTCTGGTGCTATGGAGCTATGGAGCTCTGGTGCTATGGAGCTATGGAGCTATGGAGCTCTGGAGCTATGGAGCTCTGGAGGTATGGAGCTATGGAGCTATGGAGCTCTGGAGGTATGGAGCTATGGAGCTATGGAAGTATGGAGCTCTGGTGCTATGGAGCTATGGAGCTCTGGTGCTATGGAGCTATGGAGCTCTGGTGCTATGGAGCTATGGAGCTATGGAGCTCTGGAAGTATGGAGCTCTGGTGCTATGGAGCTATGGAGCTCTGGTGCTATGGAGCTATGGAGCTCTGGTGCTATGGAGCTCTGGTGCTATGGAGCTCTGGTGCTATGGAGCTATGGAGCTCTGGTGCTATGGAGCTCTGGAGGTATGGAGCTCTGGAGGTATGGAGCTCTGGAGGTATGGAGCTATGGAGCCCTGGAGCTCTGGAGGTATGGAGCTATGGTGCTATGGAGCTCTGAAGCCATGGAGCTCTGGTGCTATGGAGCTATGGAGCTCTGGTGCTATGGAGCTATGGAGCTATGGAGCTCTGGAAGTATGGAGCTCTGGTGCTATGGAGCTATGGAGCTCTGGTGCTATGGAGCTATGGAGCTCTGGTGCTATGGAGCTATGGAGCTCTGGTGCTATGGAGCTCTGGTGCTATGGAGCTCTGGTGCTATGGAGCTATGGAGCTCTGGTGCTATGGAGCTATGGAGCTCTGGAGGTATGGAGCTCTGGAGGTATGGAGCTCTGGAGGTATGGAGCTATGGAGCCCTGGAGCTCTGGAGGTATGGAGCTATGGTGCTATGGAGCTCTGAAGCCATGGAGCTCTGGTGCTATGGAGCTCTGGAGCTCTGGAGGTATGGAGCTCTGGAGGTATGGAGCCCTGGAGCTCTGGAGGTATGGAGCTATGGTGCTATGGAGCTCTGAAGCCATGGAGCTCTGGTGCTATGGAGCTCTGGAGCTCTGGAGGTATGGAGCTCTGGAGGTATGGAGCTCTGGAGGTATGGAGCTATGGAGCCCTGGAGCTCTGGAGGTATGGAGCTATGGTGCTATGGAGCTCTGAAGCCATGGAGCTCTGGTGCTATGGAGCTCTGGAGGTATGGAGCTCTGGAGGTATGGAGCTCTGGAGGTATGGAGCTATGGAGCCCTGGAGCTCTGGAGGTATGGAGCTATGGTGCTATGGAGCTCTGAAGCCATGGAGCTCTGGTGCTATGGAGCTCTGGAGGTATGGAGCTCTGGAGGTATGGAGCTCTGGAGGTATGGAGCTATGGAGCCCTGGAGCTCTGGAGGTATGGAGCTATGGTGCTATGGAGCTCTGAAGCCATGGAGCTCTGGTGCTATGGAGCTATGGAGCTCTGGTGCTATGGAGCTATGGAGGTATGGAGCCACCAGCCAGCACCCTCCGTGGCTGGATCAATGGAAGTGTTTTAGGTACCAGGCAGCCAAAGGGCCGAGGCCTCACGCTCGACCACGCCGGCGCAGAGTTCCAGCCGCTCGGATAAGCTCTGTCACTCACCCGCCGCGCAGCCACCGGTAACGGGGAAATGTCGCCGCCTGGCGGACACGCCGTTGTAAATGAATGGGCTTTCGCACTTAGTGCAATTTTCGCCAACTCTCTGACTTAGAGCTATGGAAGTATGGAGCTATGGAGCCACCAACCACCCAGGCTGGAGCTCTGGAGCTCTGGAGGTATGGAGCTCTGGTGCTATGGAAGTATGGAGCTCTGGTGCTATGGAAGTATGGAGCTATGGAGGTATGGAAGTATGGAGCTATGGAAGTATGGAGCTATGGAGCTCTGGAAGTATGGAGCTATGGAGCTCTGGAGGTATGGAGCCCTGGAGCTATGGAGCCCTGGAGCTATGGAAGTATGGAGCTCTGGTGCTATGGAGCTATGGAGCTCTGGTGCTATGGAGCTATGGAGCTATGGAGCTATGGAGCTCTGGAGCTATGGAGCTCTGGAGGTATGGAGCTATGGAGTTATGGAGCTCTGGAGGTATGGAGCTATGGAGCTATGGAAGTATGGAGCTCTGGTGCTATGGAGCTATGGAGCTCTGGTGCTATGGAGCTATGGAGCTCTGGTGCTATGGAGCTATGGAGCTATGGAGCTCTGGAAGTATGGAGCTCTGGTGCTATGGAGCTATGGAGCTCTGGTGCTATGGAGCTATGGAGCTCTGGTGCTATGGAGCTCTGGTGCTATGGAGCTCTGGTGCTATGGAGCTATGGAGCTCTGGTGCTATGGAGCTCTGGAGGTATGGAGCTCTGGAGGTATGGAGCTCTGGAGGTATGGAGCTATGGAGCCCTGGAGCTCTGGAGGTATGGAGCTATGGTGCTATGGAGCTCTGAAGCCATGGAGCTCTGGTGCTATGGAGCTATGGAGCTCTGGTGCTATGGAGCTATGGAGCTATGGAGCTCTGGAAGTATGGAGCTCTGGTGCTATGGAGCTATGGAGCTCTGGTGCTATGGAGCTATGGAGCTCTGGTGCTATGGAGCTATGGAGCTCTGGTGCTATGGAGCTCTGGTGCTATGGAGCTCTGGTGCTATGGAGCTATGGAGCTCTGGTGCTATGGAGCTATGGAGCTCTGGAGGTATGGAGCTCTGGAGGTATGGAGCTCTGGAGGTATGGAGCTATGGAGCCCTGGAGCTCTGGAGGTATGGAGCCTTGTGGACACGCCGTTGTAAATGAATGGGCTTTCGCACTTAGTGCAATTTTCGCCAACTCTCTGACTGGAGCTATGGAAGTATGGAGCTATGGAGCCACCAGCCACCCAGGCTGGAGCTATGGAGCTCTGGAGGTATGGAGCTCTGGTGCTATGGAAGTATGGAGCTATGGAGCTATGGAAGTATGGAGCTATGGAGCTATGGAGCTCTGGAAGTATGGAGCTATGGAGCTCTGGAGGTATGGAGCTATGGAGCCCTGGAGCCCTGGATCTATGGAGCCCTGGAGCTATGGAGCTATGGAGCCCTGGAGCTATGGAGCTATGGAGCCCTGGAGCTATGGAGCTATGGAGCTCTGGTGCTATGGAGCTATGGAGCTCTGGTGCTATGGAGCTATGGAGCTCTGGTGCTATGGAGCTATGGAGCTCTGGTGCTATGGAGCTATGGAGCTCTGGAAGTATGGAGCTATGGAGCTCTGGAGGTATGGAGCTATGGAGCTCTGGAGGTATGGAGCTATGGAGCCCTGGAGCTATGGAGCCCTGGAGCTATGGAAGTATGGAGCTCTGGTGCTATGGAGCTATGGAGCTCTGGTGCTATGGAGCTATGGAGCTCTGGAGCTATGGAGCTCTGGAGGTATGGAGCTCTGGAGGTATGGAGCTCTGGAGGTATGGAGCTATGGAGCTATGGAGCCCTGGAGCTATGGAGCTATGGAGCCCTGGAGCTATGGAGGTATGGAGCCCTGGAGCTATGGAGCTATGGAGCTCTGGTGCTATGGAGCTATGGAGCTCTGGTGCTATGGAGCTATGGAGCTCTGGTGCTATGGAGCTATGGAGCTCTGGTGCTATGGAGCTATGGAGCTCTGGAAGTATGGAGCTATGGAGCTCTGGAGGTATGGAGCTATGGAGCCCTGGAGCTATGGAGCCCTGGAGCTATGGAAGTATGGAGCTCTGGTGCTATGGAGCTATGGAGCTCTGGTGCTATGGAGCTATGGAGCTCTGGAGCTATGGAGCTCTGGAGGTATGGAGCTATGGAGCTATGGAGCTCTGGAGGTATGGAGCTATGGAGCTATGGAAGTATGGAGCTCTGGTGCTATGGAGCTATGGAGCTCTGGTGCTATGGAGCTATGGAGCTCTGGTGCTATGGAGCTATGGAGCTATGGAGCTCTGGAAGTATGGAGCTCTGGTGCTATGGAGCTATGGAGCTCTGGTGCTATGGAGCTATGGAGCTCTGGTGCTATGGAGCTATGGAGCTCTGGTGCTATGGAGCTCTGGTGCTATGGAGCTCTGGTGCTATGGAGCTATGGAGCTCTGGTGCTATGGAGCTATGGAGCTCTGGAGGTATGGAGCTCTGGAGGTATGGAGCTCTGGAGGTATGGAGCTTTGGAGCCCTGGAGCTCTGGAGGTATGGAGCTATGGTGCTATGGAGCTCTGAAGCCATGGAGCTCTGGTGCTATGGAGCTCTGGAGCTCTGGAGGTATGGAGCTCTGGAGGTATGGAGCTATGGAGCCCTGGAGCTCTGGAGGTATGGAGCTATGGTTCTATGGAGCTCTGAAGCCATGGAGCTCTGGTGCTATGGAGCTCTGGAGCTCTGGAGCTATGGAGCTCTGGTGCTATGGAGCTATGGAGCTATGGAGCTCTGGAGCTATGGAGCTCTGGAGGTATGGAGCTATGGAGCTATGGAGCTCTGGAGGTATGGAGCTATGGAGCTATGGAAGTATGGAGCTCTGGTGCTATGGAGCTATGGAGCTCTGGTGCTATGGAGCTATGGAGCTCTGGTGCTATGGAGCTATGGAGCTATGGAGCTCTGGAAGTATGGAGCTCTGGTGCTATGGAGCTATGGAGCTCTGGTGCTATGGAGCTATGGAGCTCTGGTGCTATGGAGCTCTGGTGCTATGGAGCTCTGGTGCTATGGAGCTATGGAGCTCTGGTGCTATGGAGCTCTGGAGGTATGGAGCTCTGGAGGTATGGAGCTCTGGAGGTATGGAGCTATGGAGCCCTGGAGCTCTGGAGGTATGGAGCTATGGTGCTATGGAGCTCTGAAGCCATGGAGCTCTGGTGCTATGGAGCTATGGAGCTCTGGTGCTATGGAGCTATGGAGCTATGGAGCTCTGGAAGTATGGAGCTCTGGTGCTATGGAGCTATGGAGCTCTGGTGCTATGGAGCTATGGAGCTCTGGTGCTATGGAGCTATGGAGCTCTGGTGCTATGGAGCTCTGGTGCTATGGAGCTCTGGTGCTATGGAGCTATGGAGCTCTGGTGCTATGGAGCTATGGAGCTCTGGAGGTATGGAGCTCTGGAGGTATGGAGCTCTGGAGGTATGGAGCTATGGAGCCCTGGAGCTCTGGAGGTATGGAGCTATGGTGCTATGGAGCTCTGAAGCCATGGAGCTCTGGTGCTATGGAGCTCTGGAGCTCTGGAGGTATGGAGCTCTGGAGGTATGGAGCTATGGAGCCCTGGAGCTCTGGAGGTATGGAGCTATGGTGCTATGGAGCTCTGAAGCCATGGAGCTCTGGTGCTATGGAGCTCTGGAGCTCTGGAGGTATGGAGCTCTGGAGGTATGGAGCTCTGGAGGTATGGAGCTATGGAGCCCTGGAGCTCTGGAGGTATGGAGCTATGGTGCTATGGAGCTCTGAAGCCATGGAGCTCTGGTGCTATGGAGCTCTGGAGGTATGGAGCTCTGGAGGTATGGAGCTCTGGAGGTATGGAGCTATGGAGCCCTGGAGCTCTGGAGGTATGGAGCTATGGTGCTATGGAGCTCTGAAGCCATGGAGCTCTGGTGCTATGGAGCTCTGGAGGTATGGAGCTCTGGAGGTATGGAGCTCTGGAGGTATGGAGCTATGGAGCCCTGGAGCTCTGGAGGTATGGAGCTATGGTGCTATGGAGCTCTGAAGCCATGGAGCTCTGGTGCTATGGAGCTATGGAGCTCTGGTGCTATGGAGCTATGGAGGTATGGAGCCACCAGCCAGCACCCTCCGTGGCTGGATCAATGGAAGTGTTTTAGGTACCAGGCAGCCAAAGGGCCGAGGCCTCACGCTCGACCACGCCGGCGCAGAGTTCCAGCCGCTCGGATAAGCTCTGTCACTCACCCGCCGCGCAGCCACCGGTAACGGGGAAATGTCGCCGCCTGGCGGACACGCCGTTGTAAATGAATGGGCTTTCGCACTTAGTGCAATTTTCGCCAACTCTCTGACTTAGAGCTATGGAAGTATGGAGCTATGGAGCCACCAGCCACCCAGGCTGGAGCTATGGAGCTCTGGAGGTATGGAGCTCAGGTGCTATGGAAGTATGGAGCTATGGAGCTATGGAAGTATGGAGCTATGGAGCTATGGAGCTCTGGAAGTATGGAGCTATGGAGCTCTGGAGGTATGGAGCTATGGAGCCCTGGAGCCCTGGAGCTATGGAGCTCTGGTGCTATGGAGGTATGGAGCTCTGGAGGTATGGAGCTCTGGAGGTATGGAGCTATGGAGCTATGGAGCTATGGAGCCCTGGAGCTATGGAGCTATGGAGCCCTGGAGCTATGGAGGTATGGAGCCCTGGAGCTATGGAGCTATGGAGCTCTGGTGCTATGGAGCTATGGAGCTCTGGTGCTATGGAGCTATGGAGCTCTGGTGCTATGGAGCTATGGAGCTCTGGTGCTATGGAGCTATGGAGCTCTGGAAGTATGGAGCTATGGAGCTCTGGAGGTATGGAGCTATGGAGCCCTGGAGCTATGGAGCCCTGGAGCTATGGAAGTATGGAGCTCTGGTGCTATGGAGCTATGGAGCTCTGGTGCTATGGAGCTATGGAGCTCTGGAGCTATGGAGCTCTGGAGGTATGGAGCTATGGAGCTATGGAGCTCTGGAGGTATGGAGCTATGGAGCTATGGAAGTATGGAGCTCTGGTGCTATGGAGCTATGGAGCTCTGGTGCTATGGAGCTATGGAGCTCTGGTGCTATGGAGCTATGGAGCTATGGAGCTCTGGAAGTATGGAGCTCTGGTGCTATGGAGCTATGGAGCTCTGGTGCTATGGAGCTATGGAGCTCTGGTGCTATGGAGCTATGGAGCTCTGGTGCTATGGAGCTCTGGTGCTATGGAGCTCTGGTGCTATGGAGCTATGGAGCTCTGGTGCTATGGAGCTATGGAGCTCTGGAGGTATGGAGCTCTGGAGGTATGGAGCTCTGGAGGTATGGAGCTTTGGAGCCCTGGAGCTCTGGAGGTATGGAGCTATGGTGCTATGGAGCTCTGAAGCCATGGAGCTCTGGTGCTATGGAGCTCTGGAGCTCTGGAGGTATGGAGCTCTGGAGGTATGGAGCTATGGAGCCCTGGAGCTCTGGAGGTATGGAGCTATGGTGCTATGGAGCTCTGAAGCCATGGAGCTCTGGTGCTATGGAGCTCTGGAGCTCTGGAGGTATGGAGCTCTGGAGGTATGGAGCTATGGAGCCCTGGAGCTCTGGAGGTATGGAGCTATGGTGCTATGGAGCTCTGAAGCCATGGAGCTCTGGTGCTATGGAGCTCTGGAGAGGCCTCGGCCCTTTGGCTGCCTGTAAATGAATGGGCTTTCGCACTTAGTGCAATTTTCGCCAACTCTCTGACTTAGAGCTATGGAAGTATGGAGCTATGGAGCCACCAGCCACCCAGGCTGGAGCTCTGGAGCTCTGGAGGTATGGAGCTCTGGTGCTATGGAAGTATGGAGCTCTGGTGCTATGGAAGTATGGAGCTATGGAGGTATGGAAGTATGGAGCTATGGAAGTATGGAGCTATGGAGCTCTGGAAGTATGGAGCTATGGAGCTCTGGAAGTATGGAGCTCTGGTGCTATGGAGCTATGGAGCTCTGGTGCTATGGAGCTATGGAGCTCTGGTGCTATGGAGCTCTGGTGCTATGGAGCTCTGGTGCTATGGAGCTATGGAGCTCTGGTGCTATGGAGCTCTGGAGGTATGGAGCTCTGGAGGTATGGAGCTCTGGAGGTATGGAGCTATGGAGCCCTGGAGCTCTGGAGGTATGGAGCTATGGTGCTATGGAGCTCTGAAGCCATGGAGCTCTGGTGCTATGGAGCTATGGAGCTCTGGTGCTATGGAGCTCTGGTGCTATGGAGCTATGGAGCTATGGAGCTCTGGAAGTATGGAGCTCTGGTGCTATGGAGCTATGGAGCTCTGGTGCTATGGAGCTATGGAGCTCTGGTGCTATGGAGCTATGGAGCTCTGGTGCTATGGAGCTCTGGTGCTATGGAGCTCTGGTGCTATGGAGCTATGGAGCTCTGGTGCTATGGAGCTATGGAGCTCTGGAGGTATGGAGCTCTGGAGGTATGGAGCTATGGAGCCCTGGAGCTCTGGAGGTATGGAGCTATGGTGCTATGGAGCTCTGAAGCCATGGAGCTCTGGTGCTATGGAGCTCTGGAGGTATGGAGCTCTGGAGGTATGGAGCTCTGGAGGTATGGAGCTCTGGAGGTATGGAGCTATGGAGCCCTGGAGCTCTGGAGGTATGGAGCTATGGAGCTATGGAGCTCTGGAGCTATGGAGCTCTGGAGGTATGGAGCTATGGAGCTATGGAGCTCTGGAGGTATGGAGCTATGGAGCTCTGGAGGTATGGAGCTCTGGAGGTATGGAGCTATGGAGCCCTGGAGCTCTGGAGGTATGGAGCTATGGTGCTATGGAGCTCTGAAGCCATGGAGCTCTGGTGCTATGGAGCTCTGGAGGTATGGAGCTCTGGAGGTATGGAGCTCTGGAGGTATGGAGCTATGGAGCCCTGGAGCTCTGGAGGTATGGAGCTATGGTGCTATGGAGCTCTGAAGCCATGGAGCTCTGGTGCTATGGAGCTCTGGAGGTATGGAGCTCTGGAGGTATGGAGCTCTGGAGGTATGGAGCTATGGAGCCCTGGAGCTCTGGAGGTATGGAGCTATGGTGCTATGGAGCTCTGAAGCCATGGAGCTCTGGTGCTATGGAGCTATGGAGCTCTGGTGCTATGGAGCTATGGAGGTATGGAGCCACCAGCCAGCACCCTCCGTGGCTGGATCAATGGAAGTGTTTTAGGTACCAGGCAGCCAAAGGGCCGAGGCCTCACGCTCGACCACGCCGGCGCAGAGTTCCAGCCGCTCGGATAAGCTCTGTCACTCACCCGCCGCGCAGCCACCGGTAACGGGGAAATGTCGCCGCCTTGTGGACACGCCGTTGTAAATGAATGGGCTTTCGCACTTAGTGCAATTTTCGCCAACTCTCTGACTTAGAGCTATGGAAGTATGGAGCTATGGAGCCACCAGCCACCCAGGCTGGAGCTCTGGAGCTCTGGAGGTATGGAGCTCTGGTGCTATGGAAGTATGGAGCTCTGGTGCTATGGAAGTATGGAGCTATGGAGGTATGGAAGTATGGAGCTATGGAAGTATGGAGCTATGGAGCTCTGGAAGTATGGAGCTATGGAGCTCTGGAGGTATGGAGCCCTGGAGCTATGGAGCCCTGGAGCTATGGAAGTATGGAGCTCTGGTGCTATGGAGCTATGGAGCTCTGGTGCTATGGAGCTATGGAGCTATGGAGCTCTGGAGCTATGGAGCTCTGGAGGTATGGAGCTATGGAGCTATGGAGCTCTGGAGGTATGGAGCTATGGAGCTATGGAAGTATGGAGCTCTGGTGCTATGGAGCTATGGAGCTCTGGTGCTATGGAGCTATGGAGCTCTGGTGCTATGGAGCTATGGAGCTATGGAGCTCTGGAAGTATGGAGCTCTGGTGCTATGGAGCTATGGAGCTCTGGTGCTATGGAGCTATGGAGCTCTGGTGCTATGGAGCTCTGGTGCTATGGAGCTCTGGTGCTATGGAGCTATGGAGCTCTGGTGCTATGGAGCTATGGAGCTCTGGAGGTATGGAGCTCTGGAGGTATGGAGCTCTGGAGGTATGGAGCTATGGAGCCCTGGAGCTCTGGAGGTATGGAGCTAAGGTGCTATGGAGCTCTGAAGCCATGGAGCTCTGGTGCTATGGAGCTCTGGAGCTCTGGAGGTATGGAGCTCTGGAGGTATGGAGCTATGGAGCCCTGGAGCTCTGGAGGTATGGAGCTATGGAGCTCTGAAGCCATGGAGCTCTGGTGCTATGGAGCTCTGGAGCTCTGGAGGTATGGAGCTCTGGAGGTATGGAGCTCTGGAGGTATGGAGCTATGGAGCCCTGGAGCTCTGGAGGTATGGAGCTATGGTGCTATGGAGCTCTGAAGCCATGGAGCTCTGGTGCTATGGAGCTCTGGAGGTATGGAGCTCTGGAGGTATGGAGCTCTGGAGGTATGGAGCTATGGAGCCCTGGAGCTCTGGAGGTATGGAGCTATGGTGCTATGGAGCTCTGAAGCCATGGAGCTCTGGTGCTATGGAGCTCTGGAGGTATGGAGCTCTGGAGGTATGGAGCTCTGGAGGTATGGAGCTATGGAGCCCTGGAGCTCTGGAGGTATGGAGCTATGGTGCTATGGAGCTCTGAAGCCATGGAGCTCTGGTGCTATGGAGCTATGGAGCTCTGGTGCTATGGAGCTATGGAGGTATGGAGCCACCAGCCAGCACCCTCCGTGGCTGGATCAATGGAAGTGTTTTAGGTACCAGGCAGCCAAAGGGCCGAGGCCTCACGCTCGACCACGCCGGCGCAGAGTTCCAGCCGCTCGGATAAGCTCTGTCACTCACCCGCCGCGCAGCCACCGGTAACGGGGAAATGTCGCCGCCTGGCGGACACGCCGTTGTAAATGAATGGGCTTTCGCACTTAGTGCAATTTTCGCCAACTCTCTGACTTAGAGCTATGGAAGTATGGAGCTATGGAGCCACCAGCCACCCAGGCTGGAGCTCTGGAGCTCTGGAGGTATGGAGCTCTGGTGCTATGGAAGTATGGAGCTCTGGTGCTATGGAAGTATGGAGCTATGGAGGTATGGAAGTATGGAGCTATGGAAGTATGGAGCTATGGAGCTCTGGAAGTATGGAGCTATGGAGCTCTGGAGGTATGGAGCCCTGGAGCTATGGAGCCCTGGAGCTATGGAAGTATGGAGCTCTGGTGCTATGGAGCTATGGAGCTCTGGTGCTATGGAGCTATGGAGCTATGGAGCTCTGGAGCTATGGAGCTCTGGAGGTATGGAGCTATGGAGTTATGGAGCTCTGGAGGTATGGAGCTATGGAGCTATGGAAGTATGGAGCTCTGGTGCTATGGAGCTATGGAGCTCTGGTGCTATGGAGCTATGGAGCTCTGGTGCTATGGAGCTATGGAGCTATGGAGCTCTGGAAGTATGGAGCTCTGGTGCTATGGAGCTATGGAGCTCTGGTGCTATGGAGCTATGGAGCTCTGGTGCTATGGAGCTCTGGTGCTATGGAGCTCTGGTGCTATGGAGCTATGGAGCTCTGGTGCTATGGAGCTCTGGAGGTATGGAGCTCTGGAGGTATGGAGCTCTGGAGGTATGGAGCTATGGAGCCCTGGAGCTCTGGAGGTATGGAGCTATGGTGCTATGGAGCTCTGAAGCCATGGAGCTCTGGTGCTATGGAGCTATGGAGCTCTGGTGCTATGGAGCTATGGAGCTATGGAGCTCTGGAAGTATGGAGCTCTGGTGCTATGGAGCTATGGAGCTCTGGTGCTATGGAGCTATGGAGCTCTGGTGCTATGGAGCTATGGAGCTCTGGTGCTATGGAGCTCTGGTGCTATGGAGCTCTGGTGCTATGGAGCTATGGAGCTCTGGTGCTATGGAGCTATGGAGCTCTGGAGGTATGGAGCTCTGGAGGTATGGAGCTCTGGAGGTATGGAGCTATGGAGCCCTGGAGCTCTGGAGGTATGGAGCTATGGTGCTATGGAGCTCTGAAGCCATGGAGCTCTGGTGCTATGGAGCTCTGGAGCTCTGGAGGTATGGAGCTCTGGAGGTATGGAGCCCTGGAGCTCTGGAGGTATGGAGCTATGGTGCTATGGAGCTCTGAAGCCATGGAGCTCTGGTGCTATGGAGCTCTGGAGCTCTGGAGGTATGGAGCTCTTGAGGTATGGAGCTCTGGAGGTATGGAGCTATGGAGCCCTGGAGCTCTGGAGGTATGGAGCTATGGTGCTATGGAGCTCTGAAGCCATGGAGCTCTGGTGCTATGGAGCTCTGGAGGTATGGAGCTCTGGAGGTATGGAGCTCTGGAGGTATGGAGCTATGGAGCCCTGGAGCTCTGGAGGTATGGAGCTATGGTGCTATGGAGCTCTGAAGCCATGGAGCTCTGGTGCTATGGAGCTCTGGAGGTATGGAGCTCTGGAGGTATGGAGCTCTGGAGGTATGGAGCTATGGAGCCCTGGAGCTCTGGAGGTATGGAGCTATGGTGCTATTGAGCTCTGAAGCCATGGAGCTCTGGTGCTATGGAGCTATGGAGCTCTGGTGCTATGGAGCTATGGAGGTATGGAGCCACCAGCCAGCACCCTCCGTGGCTGGATCAATGGAAGTGTTTTAGGTACCAGGCAGCCAAAGGGCCGAGGCCTCACGCTCGACCACGCCGGCGCAGAGTTCCAGCCGCTCGGATAAGCTCTGTCACTCACCCGCCGCGCAGCCACCGGTAATGGGATAATGTCGCCGCCTGGCGGACACGCCGTTGTAAATGAATGGGCTTTCGCACTTAGTGCAATTTTCGCCAACTCTCTGACTTAGAGCTATGGAAGTATGGAGCTATGGAGCCACCAGCCACCCAGGCTGGAGCTATGGAGCTCTGGAGGTATGGAGCTCAGGTGCTATGGAAGTATGGAGCTATGGAGCTATGGAAGTATGGAGCTATGGAGCTATGGAGCTCTGGAAGTATGGAGCTATGGAGCTCTGGAGGTATGGAGCTATGGAGCCCTGGAGCCCTGGAGCTATGGAGCTCTGGTGCTATGGAGGTATGGAGCTCTGGAGGTATGGAGCTCTGGAGGTATGGAGCTATGGAGCTATGGAGCCCTGGAGCTATGGAGCTATGGAGCCCTGGAGCTATGGAGCTATGGAGCCCTGGAGCTATGGAGCTATGGAGCTCTGGTGCTATGGAGCTATGGAGCTCTGGTGTTATGGAGCTATGGAGCTCTGGTGCTATGGAGCTATGGAGCTCTGGTGCTATGGAGCTATGGAGCTCTGGAAGTATGGAGCTATGGAGCTCTGGAGGTATGGAGCTATGGAGCCCTGGAGCTATGGAGCCCTGGAGCTATGGAAGTATGGAGCTCTGGTGCTATGGAGCTATGGAGCTCTGGTGCTATGGAGCTATGGAGCTCTGGAGCTATGGAGCTCTGGAGGTATGGAGCTATGGAGCTATGGAGCTCTGGAGGTATGGAGCTATGGAGCTATGGAAGTATGGAGCTCTGGTGCTATGGAGCTATGGAGCTCTGGTGCTATGGAGCTATGGAGCTATGGTGTTATGGAGCTATGGAGCTATGGAGCTCTGGAAGTATGGAGCTCTGGTGCTATGGAGCTCTGGTGCTATGGAGCTATGGAGCTCTGGTGCTATGGAGCTATGGAGCTCTGGTGCTATGGAGCTCTGGTGCTATGGAGCTCTGGTGCTATGGAGCTATGGAGCTCTGGTGCTATGGAGCTATGGAGCTCTGGAGGTATGGAGCTCTGGAGGTATGGAGCTCTGGAGGTATGGAGCTTTGGAGCCCTGGAGCTCTGGAGGTATGGAGCTATGGTGCTATGGAGCTCTGAAGCCATGGAGCTCTGGTGCTATGGAGCTCTGGAGCTCTGGAGGTATGGAGCTCTGGAGGTATGGAGCTATGGAGCCCTGGAGCTCTGGAGGTATGGAGCTATGGTGCTATGGAGCTCTGAAGCCATGGAGCTCTGGTGCTATGGAGCTCTGGAGCTCTGGAGGTATGGAGCTCTGGAGGTATGGAGCTATGGAGCCCTGGAGCTCTGGAGGTATGGAGCTATGGTGCTATGGAGCTCTGAAGCCATGGAGCTCTGGTGCTATGGAGCTCTGGAGCTCTGGAGGTATGGAGCTCTGGAGGTATGGAGCTCTGGAGGTATGGAGCTATGGAGCCCTGGAGCTCTGGAGGTATGGAGCTATGGTGCTATGGAGCTCTGAAGCCATGGAGCTCTGGTGCTATGGAGCTCTGGAGGTATGGAGCTCTGGAGGTATGGAGCTCTGGAGGTATGGAGCTATGGAGCCCTGGAGCTCTGGAGGTATGGAGCTATGGTGCTATGGAGCTCTGAAGCCATGGAGCTCTGGTGCTATGGAGCTCTGGAGGTATGGAGCTCTGGAGGTATGGAGCTCTGGAGGTATGGAGCTATGGAGCCCTGGAGCTCTGGAGGTATGGAGCTATGGTGCTATGGAGCTCTGAAGCCATGGAGCTCTGGTGCTATGGAGCTCTGGAGGTATGGAGCTCTGGAGGTATGGAGCTCTGGAGGTATGGAGCTATGGAGCCCTGGAGCTCTGGAGGTATGGAGCTATGGTGCTATGGAGCTCTGAAGCCATGGAGCTCTGGTGCTATGGAGCTATGGAGCTCTGGTGCTATGGAGCTATGGAGGTATGGAGCCACCAGCCAGCACCCTCCGTGGCTGGATCAATGGAAGTGTTTTAGGTACCAGGCAGCCAAAGGGCCGAGGCCTCACGCTCGACCACGCCGGCGCAGAGTTCCAGCCGCTCGGATAAGCTCTGTCACTCACCCGCCGCGCAGCCACCGGTAACGGGGAAATGTCGCCGCCTTGTGGACACGCCGTTGTAAATGAATGGGCTTTCGCACTTAGTGCAATTTTCGCCAACTCTCTGACTTAGAGCTATGGAAGTATGGAGCTATGGAGCCACCAGCCACCCAGGCTGGAGCTCTGGAGCTCTGGAGGTATGGAGCTCTGGTGCTATGGAAGTATGGAGCTCTGGTGCTATGGAAGTATGGAGCTATGGAGGTATGGAAGTATGGAGCTATGGAAGTATGGAGCTATGGAGCTCTGGAAGTATGGAGCTATGGAGCTCTGGAGGTATGGAGCCCTGGAGCTATGGAGCCCTGGAGCTATGGAAGTATGGAGCTCTGGTGCTATGGAGCTATGGAGCTCTGGTGCTATGGAGCTATGGAGCTCTGGAGCTATGGAGCTCTGGAGGTATGGAGCTCTGGAGGTATGGAGCTCTGGAGGTATGGAGCTATGGAGCTATGGAGCCCTGGAGCTATGGAGCTATGGAGCCCTGGAGCTATGGAGGTATGGAGCCCTGGAGCTATGGAGCTATGGAGCTCTGGTGCTATGGAGCTATGGAGCTCTGGTGCTATGGAGCTATGGAGCTCTGGTGCTATGGAGCTATGGAGCTCTGGTGCTATGGAGCTATGGAGCTCTGGAAGTATGGAGCTATGGAGCTCTGGAGGTATGGAGCTATGGAGCCCTGGAGCTATGGAGCCCTGGAGCTATGGAAGTATGGAGCTCTGGTGCTATGGAGCTATGGAGCTCTGGTGCTATGGAGCTATGGAGCTCTGGAGCTATGGAGCTCTGGAGGTATGGAGCTATGGAGCTATGGAGCTCTGGAGGTATGGAGCTATGGAGCTATGGAAGTATGGAGCTCTGGTGCTATGGAGCTATGGAGCTCTGGTGCTATGGAGCTATGGAGCTCTGGTGCTATGGAGCTATGGAGCTATGGAGCTCTGGAAGTATGGAGCTCTGGTGCTATGGAGCTATGGAGCTCTGGTGCTATGGAGCTATGGAGCTCTGGTGCTATGGAGCTATGGAGCTCTGGTGCTATGGAGCTCTGGTGCTATGGAGCTCTGGTGCTATGGAGCTATGGAGCTCTGGTGCTATGGAGCTATGGAGCTCTGGAGGTATGGAGCTCTGGAGGTATGGAGCTCTGGAGGTATGGAGCTTTGGAGCCCTGGAGCTCTGGAGGTATGGAGCTATGGTGCTATGGAGCTCTGAAGCCATGGAGCTCTGGTGCTATGGAGCTCTGGAGCTCTGGAGGTATGGAGCTCTGGAGGTATGGAGCTATGGAGCCCTGGAGCTCTGGAGGTATGGAGCTATGGTTCTATGGAGCTCTGAAGCCATGGAGCTCTGGTGCTATGGAGCTCTGGAGCTCTGGAGCTATGGAGCTCTGGTGCTATGGAGCTATGGAGCTATGGAGCTCTGGAGCTATGGAGCTCTGGAGGTATGGAGCTATGGAGCTATGGAGCTCTGGAGGTATGGAGCTATGGAGCTATGGAAGTATGGAGCTCTGGTGCTATGGAGCTATGGAGCTCTGGTGCTATGGAGCTATGGAGCTCTGGTGCTATGGAGCTATGGAGCTATGGAGCTCTGGAAGTATGGAGCTCTGGTGCTATGGAGCTATGGAGCTCTGGTGCTATGGAGCTATGGAGCTCTGGTGCTATGGAGCTCTGGTGCTATGGAGCTCTGGTGCTATGGAGCTATGGAGCTCTGGTGCTATGGAGCTCTGGAGGTATGGAGCTCTGGAGGTATGGAGCTCTGGAGGTATGGAGCTATGGAGCCCTGGAGCTCTGGAGGTATGGAGCTATGGTGCTATGGAGCTCTGAAGCCATGGAGCTCTGGTGCTATGGAGCTATGGAGCTCTGGTGCTATGGAGCTATGGAGCTATGGAGCTCTGGAAGTATGGAGCTCTGGTGCTATGGAGCTATGGAGCTCTGGTGCTATGGAGCTATGGAGCTCTGGTGCTATGGAGCTATGGAGCTCTGGTGCTATGGAGCTCTGGTGCTATGGAGCTCTGGTGCTATGGAGCTATGGAGCTCTGGTGCTATGGAGCTATGGAGCTCTGGAGGTATGGAGCTCTGGAGGTATGGAGCTCTGGAGGTATGGAGCTATGGAGCCCTGGAGCTCTGGAGGTATGGAGCTATGGTGCTATGGAGCTCTGAAGCCATGGAGCTCTGGTGCTATGGAGCTCTGGAGCTCTGGAGGTATGGAGCTCTGGAGGTATGGAGCTATGGAGCCCTGGAGCTCTGGAGGTATGGAGCTATGGTGCTATGGAGCTCTGAAGCCATGGAGCTCTGGTGCTATGGAGCTCTGGAGCTCTGGAGGTATGGAGCTCTGGAGGTATGGAGCTCTGGAGGTATGGAGCTATGGAGCCCTGGAGCTCTGGAGGTATGGAGCTATGGTGCTATGGAGCTCTGAAGCCATGGAGCTCTGGTGCTATGGAGCTCTGGAGGTATGGAGCTCTGGAGGTATGGAGCTCTGGAGGTATGGAGCTATGGAGCCCTGGAGCTCTGGAGGTATGGAGCTATGGTGCTATGGAGCTCTGAAGCCATGGAGCTCTGGTGCTATGGAGCTCTGGAGGTATGGAGCTCTGGAGGTATGGAGCTCTGGAGGTATGGAGCTATGGAGCCCTGGAGCTCTGGAGGTATGGAGCTATGGTGCTATGGAGCTCTGAAGCCATGGAGCTCTGGTGCTATGGAGCTATGGAGCTCTGGTGCTATGGAGCTATGGAGGTATGGAGCCACCAGCCAGCACCCTCCGTGGCTGGATCAATGGAAGTGTTTTAGGTACCAGGCAGCCAAAGGGCCGAGGCCTCACGCTCGACCACGCCGGCGCAGAGTTCCAGCCGCTCGGATAAGCTCTGTCACTCACCCGCCGCGCAGCCACCGGTAACGGGGAAATGTCGCCGCCTGGCGGACACGCCGTTGTAAATGAATGGGCTTTCGCACTTAGTGCAATTTTCGCCAACTCTCTGACTTAGAGCTATGGAAGTATGGAGCTATGGAGCCACCAGCCACCCAGGCTGGAGCTATGGAGCTCTGGAGGTATGGAGCTCAGGTGCTATGGAAGTATGGAGCTATGGAGCTATGGAAGTATGGAGCTATGGAGCTATGGAGCTCTGGAAGTATGGAGCTATGGAGCTCTGGAGGTATGGAGCTATGGAGCCCTGGAGCCCTGGAGCTATGGAGCTCTGGTGCTATGGAGGTATGGAGCTCTGGAGGTATGGAGCTCTGGAGGTATGGAGCTATGGAGCTATGGAGCTATGGAGCCCTGGAGCTATGGAGCTATGGAGCCCTGGAGCTATGGAGGTATGGAGCCCTGGAGCTATGGAGCTATGGAGCTCTGGTGCTATGGAGCTATGGAGCTCTGGTGCTATGGAGCTATGGAGCTCTGGTGCTATGGAGCTATGGAGCTCTGGTGCTATGGAGCTATGGAGCTCTGGAAGTATGGAGCTATGGAGCTCTGGAGGTATGGAGCTATGGAGCCCTGGAGCTATGGAGCCCTGGAGCTATGGAAGTATGGAGCTCTGGTGCTATGGAGCTATGGAGCTCTGGTGCTATGGAGCTATGGAGCTCTGGAGCTATGGAGCTCTGGAGGTATGGAGCTATGGAGCTATGGAGCTCTGGAGGTATGGAGCTATGGAGCTATGGAAGTATGGAGCTCTGGTGCTATGGAGCTATGGAGCTCTGGTGCTATGGAGCTATGGAGCTCTGGTGCTATGGAGCTATGGAGCTATGGAGCTCTGGAAGTATGGAGCTCTGGTGCTATGGAGCTATGGAGCTCTGGTGCTATGGAGCTATGGAGCTCTGGTGCTATGGAGCTATGGAGCTCTGGTGCTATGGAGCTCTGGTGCTATGGAGCTCTGGTGCTATGGAGCTATGGAGCTCTGGTGCTATGGAGCTATGGAGCTCTGGAGGTATGGAGCTCTGGAGGTATGGAGCTCTGGAGGTATGGAGCTTTGGAGCCCTGGAGCTCTGGAGGTATGGAGCTATGGTGCTATGGAGCTCTGAAGCCATGGAGCTCTGGTGCTATGGAGCTCTGGAGCTCTGGAGGTATGGAGCTCTGGAGGTATGGAGCTATGGAGCCCTGGAGCTCTGGAGGTATGGAGCTATGGTGCTATGGAGCTCTGAAGCCATGGAGCTCTGGTGCTATGGAGCTCTGGAGCTCTGGAGGTATGGAGCTCTGGAGGTATGGAGCTATGGAGCCCTGGAGCTCTGGAGGTATGGAGCTATGGTGCTATGGAGCTCTGAAGCCATGGAGCTCTGGTGCTATGGAGCTCTGGAGAGGCCTCGGCCCTTTGGCTGCCTGTAAATGAATGGGCTTTCGCACTTAGTGCAATTTTCGCCAACTCTCTGACTTAGAGCTATGGAAGTATGGAGCTATGGAGCCACCAGCCACCCAGGCTGGAGCTCTGGAGCTCTGGAGGTATGGAGCTCTGGTGCTATGGAAGTATGGAGCTCTGGTGCTATGGAAGTATGGAGCTATGGAGGTATGGAAGTATGGAGCTATGGAAGTATGGAGCTATGGAGCTCTGGAAGTATGGAGCTATGGAGCTCTGGAAGTATGGAGCTCTGGTGCTATGGAGCTATGGAGCTCTGGTGCTATGGAGCTATGGAGCTCTGGTGCTATGGAGCTCTGGTGCTATGGAGCTCTGGTGCTATGGAGCTATGGAGCTCTGGTGCTATGGAGCTCTGGAGGTATGGAGCTCTGGAGGTATGGAGCTCTGGAGGTATGGAGCTATGGAGCCCTGGAGCTCTGGAGGTATGGAGCTATGGTGCTATGGAGCTCTGAAGCCATGGAGCTCTGGTGCTATGGAGCTATGGAGCTCTGGTGCTATGGAGCTCTGGTGCTATGGAGCTATGGAGCTATGGAGCTCTGGAAGTATGGAGCTCTGGTGCTATGGAGCTATGGAGCTCTGGTGCTATGGAGCTATGGAGCTCTGGTGCTATGGAGCTATGGAGCTCTGGTGCTATGGAGCTCTGGTGCTATGGAGCTCTGGTGCTATGGAGCTATGGAGCTCTGGTGCTATGGAGCTATGGAGCTCTGGAGGTATGGAGCTCTGGAGGTATGGAGCTATGGAGCCCTGGAGCTCTGGAGGTATGGAGCTATGGTGCTATGGAGCTCTGAAGCCATGGAGCTCTGGTGCTATGGAGCTCTGGAGGTATGGAGCTCTGGAGGTATGGAGCTCTGGAGGTATGGAGCTCTGGAGGTATGGAGCTATGGAGCCCTGGAGCTCTGGAGGTATGGAGCTATGGAGCTATGGAGCTCTGGAGCTATGGAGCTCTGGAGGTATGGAGCTATGGAGCTATGGAGCTCTGGAGGTATGGAGCTATGGAGCTCTGGAGGTATGGAGCTCTGGAGGTATGGAGCTATGGAGCCCTGGAGCTCTGGAGGTATGGAGCTATGGTGCTATGGAGCTCTGAAGCCATGGAGCTCTGGTGCTATGGAGCTCTGGAGGTATGGAGCTCTGGAGGTATGGAGCTCTGGAGGTATGGAGCTATGGAGCCCTGGAGCTCTGGAGGTATGGAGCTATGGTGCTATGGAGCTCTGAAGCCATGGAGCTCTGGTGCTATGGAGCTCTGGAGGTATGGAGCTCTGGAGGTATGGAGCTCTGGAGGTATGGAGCTATGGAGCCCTGGAGCTCTGGAGGTATGGAGCTATGGTGCTATGGAGCTCTGAAGCCATGGAGCTCTGGTGCTATGGAGCTATGGAGCTCTGGTGCTATGGAGCTATGGAGGTATGGAGCCACCAGCCAGCACCCTCCGTGGCTGGATCAATGGAAGTGTTTTAGGTACCAGGCAGCCAAAGGGCCGAGGCCTCACGCTCGACCACGCCGGCGCAGAGTTCCAGCCGCTCGGATAAGCTCTGTCACTCACCCGCCGCGCAGCCACCGGTAACGGGGAAATGTCGCCGCCTTGTGGACACGCCGTTGTAAATGAATGGGCTTTCGCACTTAGTGCAATTTTCGCCAACTCTCTGACTTAGAGCTATGGAAGTATGGAGCTATGGAGCCACCAGCCACCCAGGCTGGAGCTCTGGAGCTCTGGAGGTATGGAGCTCTGGTGCTATGGAAGTATGGAGCTCTGGTGCTATGGAAGTATGGAGCTATGGAGGTATGGAAGTATGGAGCTATGGAAGTATGGAGCTATGGAGCTCTGGAAGTATGGAGCTATGGAGCTCTGGAGGTATGGAGCCCTGGAGCTATGGAGCCCTGGAGCTATGGAAGTATGGAGCTCTGGTGCTATGGAGCTATGGAGCTCTGGTGCTATGGAGCTATGGAGCTATGGAGCTCTGGAGCTATGGAGCTCTGGAGGTATGGAGCTATGGAGCTATGGAGCTCTGGAGGTATGGAGCTATGGAGCTATGGAAGTATGGAGCTCTGGTGCTATGGAGCTATGGAGCTCTGGTGCTATGGAGCTATGGAGCTCTGGTGCTATGGAGCTATGGAGCTATGGAGCTCTGGAAGTATGGAGCTCTGGTGCTATGGAGCTATGGAGCTCTGGTGCTATGGAGCTATGGAGCTCTGGTGCTATGGAGCTCTGGTGCTATGGAGCTCTGGTGCTATGGAGCTATGGAGCTCTGGTGCTATGGAGCTATGGAGCTCTGGAGGTATGGAGCTCTGGAGGTATGGAGCTCTGGAGGTATGGAGCTATGGAGCCCTGGAGCTCTGGAGGTATGGAGCTAAGGTGCTATGGAGCTCTGAAGCCATGGAGCTCTGGTGCTATGGAGCTCTGGAGCTCTGGAGGTATGGAGCTCTGGAGGTATGGAGCTATGGAGCCCTGGAGCTCTGGAGGTATGGAGCTATGGAGCTCTGAAGCCATGGAGCTCTGGTGCTATGGAGCTCTGGAGCTCTGGAGGTATGGAGCTCTGGAGGTATGGAGCTCTGGAGGTATGGAGCTATGGAGCCCTGGAGCTCTGGAGGTATGGAGCTATGGTGCTATGGAGCTCTGAAGCCATGGAGCTCTGGTGCTATGGAGCTCTGGAGGTATGGAGCTCTGGAGGTATGGAGCTCTGGAGGTATGGAGCTATGGAGCCCTGGAGCTCTGGAGGTATGGAGCTATGGTGCTATGGAGCTCTGAAGCCATGGAGCTCTGGTGCTATGGAGCTCTGGAGGTATGGAGCTCTGGAGGTATGGAGCTCTGGAGGTATGGAGCTATGGAGCCCTGGAGCTCTGGAGGTATGGAGCTATGGTGCTATGGAGCTCTGAAGCCATGGAGCTCTGGTGCTATGGAGCTATGGAGCTCTGGTGCTATGGAGCTATGGAGGTATGGAGCCACCAGCCAGCACCCTCCGTGGCTGGATCAATGGAAGTGTTTTAGGTACCAGGCAGCCAAAGGGCCGAGGCCTCACGCTCGACCACGCCGGCGCAGAGTTCCAGCCGCTCGGATAAGCTCTGTCACTCACCCGCCGCGCAGCCACCGGTAACGGGGAAATGTCGCCGCCTGGCGGACACGCCGTTGTAAATGAATGGGCTTTCGCACTTAGTGCAATTTTCGCCAACTCTCTGACTTAGAGCTATGGAAGTATGGAGCTATGGAGCCACCAGCCACCCAGGCTGGAGCTCTGGAGCTCTGGAGGTATGGAGCTCTGGTGCTATGGAAGTATGGAGCTCTGGTGCTATGGAAGTATGGAGCTATGGAGGTATGGAAGTATGGAGCTATGGAAGTATGGAGCTATGGAGCTCTGGAAGTATGGAGCTATGGAGCTCTGGAGGTATGGAGCCCTGGAGCTATGGAGCCCTGGAGCTATGGAAGTATGGAGCTCTGGTGCTATGGAGCTATGGAGCTCTGGTGCTATGGAGCTATGGAGCTATGGAGCTCTGGAGCTATGGAGCTCTGGAGGTATGGAGCTATGGAGTTATGGAGCTCTGGAGGTATGGAGCTATGGAGCTATGGAAGTATGGAGCTCTGGTGCTATGGAGCTATGGAGCTCTGGTGCTATGGAGCTATGGAGCTCTGGTGCTATGGAGCTATGGAGCTATGGAGCTCTGGAAGTATGGAGCTCTGGTGCTATGGAGCTATGGAGCTCTGGTGCTATGGAGCTATGGAGCTCTGGTGCTATGGAGCTCTGGTGCTATGGAGCTCTGGTGCTATGGAGCTATGGAGCTCTGGTGCTATGGAGCTCTGGAGGTATGGAGCTCTGGAGGTATGGAGCTCTGGAGGTATGGAGCTATGGAGCCCTGGAGCTCTGGAGGTATGGAGCTATGGTGCTATGGAGCTCTGAAGCCATGGAGCTCTGGTGCTATGGAGCTATGGAGCTCTGGTGCTATGGAGCTATGGAGCTATGGAGCTCTGGAAGTATGGAGCTCTGGTGCTATGGAGCTATGGAGCTCTGGTGCTATGGAGCTATGGAGCTCTGGTGCTATGGAGCTATGGAGCTCTGGTGCTATGGAGCTCTGGTGCTATGGAGCTCTGGTGCTATGGAGCTATGGAGCTCTGGTGCTATGGAGCTATGGAGCTCTGGAGGTATGGAGCTCTGGAGGTATGGAGCTCTGGAGGTATGGAGCTATGGAGCCCTGGAGCTCTGGAGGTATGGAGCTATGGTGCTATGGAGCTCTGAAGCCATGGAGCTCTGGTGCTATGGAGCTCTGGAGCTCTGGAGGTATGGAGCTCTGGAGGTATGGAGCCCTGGAGCTCTGGAGGTATGGAGCTATGGTGCTATGGAGCTCTGAAGCCATGGAGCTCTGGTGCTATGGAGCTCTGGAGCTCTGGAGGTATGGAGCTCTTGAGGTATGGAGCTCTGGAGGTATGGAGCTATGGAGCCCTGGAGCTCTGGAGGTATGGAGCTATGGTGCTATGGAGCTCTGAAGCCATGGAGCTCTGGTGCTATGGAGCTCTGGAGGTATGGAGCTCTGGAGGTATGGAGCTCTGGAGGTATGGAGCTATGGAGCCCTGGAGCTCTGGAGGTATGGAGCTATGGTGCTATGGAGCTCTGAAGCCATGGAGCTCTGGTGCTATGGAGCTCTGGAGGTATGGAGCTCTGGAGGTATGGAGCTCTGGAGGTATGGAGCTATGGAGCCCTGGAGCTCTGGAGGTATGGAGCTATGGTGCTATTGAGCTCTGAAGCCATGGAGCTCTGGTGCTATGGAGCTATGGAGCTCTGGTGCTATGGAGCTATGGAGGTATGGAGCCACCAGCCAGCACCCTCCGTGGCTGGATCAATGGAAGTGTTTTAGGTACCAGGCAGCCAAAGGGCCGAGGCCTCACGCTCGACCACGCCGGCGCAGAGTTCCAGCCGCTCGGATAAGCTCTGTCACTCACCCGCCGCGCAGCCACCGGTAATGGGATAATGTCGCCGCCTGGCGGACACGCCGTTGTAAATGAATGGGCTTTCGCACTTAGTGCAATTTTCGCCAACTCTCTGACTTAGAGCTATGGAAGTATGGAGCTATGGAGCCACCAGCCACCCAGGCTGGAGCTATGGAGCTCTGGAGGTATGGAGCTCAGGTGCTATGGAAGTATGGAGCTATGGAGCTATGGAAGTATGGAGCTATGGAGCTATGGAGCTCTGGAAGTATGGAGCTATGGAGCTCTGGAGGTATGGAGCTATGGAGCCCTGGAGCCCTGGAGCTATGGAGCTCTGGTGCTATGGAGGTATGGAGCTCTGGAGGTATGGAGCTCTGGAGGTATGGAGCTATGGAGCTATGGAGCCCTGGAGCTATGGAGCTATGGAGCCCTGGAGCTATGGAGCTATGGAGCCCTGGAGCTATGGAGCTATGGAGCTCTGGTGCTATGGAGCTATGGAGCTCTGGTGTTATGGAGCTATGGAGCTCTGGTGCTATGGAGCTATGGAGCTCTGGTGCTATGGAGCTATGGAGCTCTGGAAGTATGGAGCTATGGAGCTCTGGAGGTATGGAGCTATGGAGCCCTGGAGCTATGGAGCCCTGGAGCTATGGAAGTATGGAGCTCTGGTGCTATGGAGCTATGGAGCTCTGGTGCTATGGAGCTATGGAGCTCTGGAGCTATGGAGCTCTGGAGGTATGGAGCTATGGAGCTATGGAGCTCTGGAGGTATGGAGCTATGGAGCTATGGAAGTATGGAGCTCTGGTGCTATGGAGCTATGGAGCTCTGGTGCTATGGAGCTATGGAGCTATGGTGTTATGGAGCTATGGAGCTATGGAGCTCTGGAAGTATGGAGCTCTGGTGCTATGGAGCTCTGGTGCTATGGAGCTATGGAGCTCTGGTGCTATGGAGCTATGGAGCTCTGGTGCTATGGAGCTCTGGTGCTATGGAGCTCTGGTGCTATGGAGCTATGGAGCTCTGGTGCTATGGAGCTATGGAGCTCTGGAGGTATGGAGCTCTGGAGGTATGGAGCTCTGGAGGTATGGAGCTTTGGAGCCCTGGAGCTCTGGAGGTATGGAGCTATGGTGCTATGGAGCTCTGAAGCCATGGAGCTCTGGTGCTATGGAGCTCTGGAGCTCTGGAGGTATGGAGCTCTGGAGGTATGGAGCTATGGAGCCCTGGAGCTCTGGAGGTATGGAGCTATGGTGCTATGGAGCTCTGAAGCCATGGAGCTCTGGTGCTATGGAGCTCTGGAGCTCTGGAGGTATGGAGCTCTGGAGGTATGGAGCTATGGAGCCCTGGAGCTCTGGAGGTATGGAGCTATGGTGCTATGGAGCTCTGAAGCCATGGAGCTCTGGTGCTATGGAGCTCTGGAGCTCTGGAGGTATGGAGCTCTGGAGGTATGGAGCTCTGGAGGTATGGAGCTATGGAGCCCTGGAGCTCTGGAGGTATGGAGCTATGGTGCTATGGAGCTCTGAAGCCATGGAGCTCTGGTGCTATGGAGCTCTGGAGGTATGGAGCTCTGGAGGTATGGAGCTCTGGAGGTATGGAGCTATGGAGCCCTGGAGCTCTGGAGGTATGGAGCTATGGTGCTATGGAGCTCTGAAGCCATGGAGCTCTGGTGCTATGGAGCTCTGGAGGTATGGAGCTCTGGAGGTATGGAGCTCTGGAGGTATGGAGCTATGGAGCCCTGGAGCTCTGGAGGTATGGAGCTATGGTGCTATGGAGCTCTGAAGCCATGGAGCTCTGGTGCTATGGAGCTCTGGAGGTATGGAGCTCTGGAGGTATGGAGCTCTGGAGGTATGGAGCTATGGAGCCCTGGAGCTCTGGAGGTATGGAGCTATGGTGCTATGGAGCTCTGAAGCCATGGAGCTCTGGTGCTATGGAGCTATGGAGCTCTGGTGCTATGGAGCTATGGAGGTATGGAGCCACCAGCCAGCACCCTCCGTGGCTGGATCAATGGAAGTGTTTTAGGTACCAGGCAGCCAAAGGGCCGAGGCCTCACGCTCGACCACGCCGGCGCAGAGTTCCAGCCGCTCGGATAAGCTCTGTCACTCACCCGCCGCGCAGCCACCGGTAACGGGGAAATGTCGCCGCCTTGTGGACACGCCGTTGTAAATGAATGGGCTTTCGCACTTAGTGCAATTTTCGCCAACTCTCTGACTTAGAGCTATGGAAGTATGGAGCTATGGAGCCACCAGCCACCCAGGCTGGAGCTCTGGAGCTCTGGAGGTATGGAGCTCTGGTGCTATGGAAGTATGGAGCTCTGGTGCTATGGAAGTATGGAGCTATGGAGGTATGGAAGTATGGAGCTATGGAAGTATGGAGCTATGGAGCTCTGGAAGTATGGAGCTATGGAGCTCTGGAGGTATGGAGCCCTGGAGCTATGGAGCCCTGGAGCTATGGAAGTATGGAGCTCTGGTGCTATGGAGCTATGGAGCTCTGGTGCTATGGAGCTATGGAGCTATGGAGCTCTGGAGCTATGGAGCTCTGGAGGTATGGAGCTATGGAGCTATGGAGCTCTGGAGGTATGGAGCTATGGAGCTATGGAAGTATGGAGCTCTGGTGCTATGGAGCTATGGAGCTCTGGTGCTATGGAGCTATGGAGCTCTGGTGCTATGGAGCTATGGAGCTCTGGAAGTATGGAGCTCTGGTGCTATGGAGCTATGGAGCTCTGGTGCTATGGAGCTATGGAGCTCTGGTGCTATGGAGCTCTGGTGCTATGGAGCTCTGGTGCTATGGAGCTATGGAGCTCTGGTGCTATGGAGCTCTGGAGGTATGGAGCTCTGGAGGTATGGAGCTCTGGAGGTATGGAGCTATGGAGCCCTGGAGCTCTGGAGGTATGGAGCTATGGTGCTATGGAGCTCTGAAGCCATGGAGCTCTGGTGCTATGGAGCTATGGAGCTCTGGTGCTATGGAGCTATGGAGCTATGGAGCTCTGGAAGTATGGAGCTCTGGTGCTATGGAGCTATGGAGCTCTGGTGCTATGGAGCTATGGAGCTCTGGTGCTATGGAGCTATGGAGCTCTGGTGCTATGGAGCTCTGGTGCTATGGAGCTCTGGTGCTATGGAGCTATGGAGCTCTGGTGCTATGGAGCTATGGAGCTCTGGAGGTATGGAGCTCTGGAGGTATGGAGCTCTGGAGGTATGGAACTATGGAGCCCTGGAGCTCTGGAGGTATGGAGCTATGGTGCTATGGAGCTCTGAAGCCATGGAGCTCTGGTGCTATGGAGCTCTGGAGCTCTGGAGGTATGGAGCTCTGGAGGTATGGAGCTATGGAGCCCTGGAGCTCTGGAGGTATGGAGCTATGGTGCTATGGAGCTCTGAAGCCATGGAGCTCTGGTGCTATGGAGCTCTGGAGCTCTGGAGGTATGGAGCTCTGGAGGTATGGAGCTCTGGAGGTATGGAGCTATGGAGCCCTGGAGCTCTGGAGGTATGGAGCTATGGTGCTATGGAGCTCTGAAGCCATGGAGCTCTGGTGCTATGGAGCTCTGGAGGTATGGAGCTCTGGAGGTATGGAGCTCTGGAGGTATGGAGCTATGGAGCCCTGGAGCTCTGGAGGTATGGAGCTATGGTGCTATGGAGCTCTGAAGCCATGGAGCTCTGGTGCTATGGAGCTCTGGAGGTATGGAGCTCTGGAGGTATGGAGCTCTGGAGGTATGGAGCTATGGAGCCCTGGAGCTCTGGAGGTATGGAGCTATGGTGCTATGGAGCTCTGAAGCCATGGAGCTCTGGTGCTATGGAGCTATGGAGCTCTGGTGCTATGGAGCTATGGAGGTATGGAGCCACCAGCCAGCACCCTCCGTGGCTGGATCAATGGAAGTGTTTTAGGTACCAGGCAGCCAAAGGGCCGAGGCCTCACGCTCGACCACGCCGGCGCAGAGTTCCAGCCGCTCGGATAAGCTCTGTCACTCACCCGCCGCGCAGCCACCGGTAACGGGGAAATGTCGCCGCCTTGTGGACACGCCGTTGTAAATGAATGGGCTTTCGCACTTAGTGCAATTTTCGCCAACTCTCTGACTGGAGCTATGGAAGTATGGAGCTATGGAGCCACCAGCCACCCAGGCTGGAGCTATGGAGCTCTGGAGGTATGGAGCTCTGGTGCTATGGAAGTATGGAGCTATGGAGCTATGGAAGTATGGAGCTATGGAGCTATGGAGCTCTGGAAGTATGGAGCTATGGAGCTCTGGAGGTATGGAGCTATGGAGCCCTGGAGCCCTGGAGCTATGGAGCCCTGGAGCTATGGAGCTATGGAGCCCTGGAGCTATGGAGCTATGGAGCCCTGGAGCTATGGAGCTATGGAGCTCTGGTGCTATGGAGCTATGGAGCTCTGGTGCTATGGAGCTATGGAGCTCTGGTGCTATGGAGCTATGGAGCTCTGGTGCTATGGAGCTATGGAGCTCTGGAAGTATGGAGCTATGGAGCTCTGGAGGTATGGAGCTATGGAGCTCTGGAGGTATGGAGCTATGGAGCCCTGGAGCTATGGAGCCCTGGAGCTATGGAAGTATGGAGCTCTGGTGCTATGGAGCTATGGAGCTCTGGTGCTATGGAGCTATGGAGCTCTGGAGCTATGGAGCTCTGGAGGTATGGAGCTATGGAGCTCTGGAGGTATGGAGCTATGGAGCTATGGAAGTATGGAGCTCTGGTGCTATGGAGCTATGGAGGTCTGGTGCTATGGAGCTATGGAGCTCTGGTGCTATGGAGCTATGGAGCTATGGAGCTCTGGAAGTATGGAGCTCTGGTGCTATGGAGCTATGGAGCTCTGGTGCTATGGAGCTATGGAGCTCTGGTGCTATGGAGCTATGGAGCTCTGGTGCTATGGAGCTATGGTGCTATGGAGCTCTGGTGCTATGGAGCTATGGAGCTCTGGTGCTATGGAGCTATGGAGCTCTGGAGGTATGGAGCTCTGGAGGTATGGAGCTCTGGAGGTATGGAGCTTTGGAGCCCTGGAGCTCTGGAGGTATGGAGCTATGGTGCTATGGAGCTCTGAAGCCATGGAGCTCTGGTGCTATGGAGCTATGGAGCTCTGGTGCTATGGAGCTATGGAGGTATGGAGCCACCAGCCAGCACCCTCCGTGGCTGGATCAATGGAAGTGTTTTAGGTACCAGGCAGCCAAAGGGCCGAGGCCTCATGCTCGACCACGCCGGCGCAGAGTTCCAGCCGCTCGGATAAGCTCTGTCACTCACCCGCCGCGCAGCCACCGGTAACGGGGAAATGTCGCCGCCTGGCGGACACGCCGTTGTAAATGAATGGGCTTTCGCACTTAGTGCAATTTTCGCCAACTCTCTGACTTAGAGCTATGGAAGTATGGAGCTATGGAGCCACCAGCCACCCAGGCTGGAGCTATGGAGCTCTGGAGGTATGGAGCTCAGGTGCTATGGAAGTATGGAGCTATGGAGCTATGGAAGTATGGAGCTATGGAGCTATGGAGCTCTGGAAGTATGGAGCTATGGAGCTCTGGAGGTATGGAGCTATGGAGCCCTGGAGCTATGGAGTTCTGGTGCTATGGAGGTATGGAGCTCTGGAGGTATGGAGCTCTGGAGGTATGGAGCTATGGAGCTATGGAGCCCTGGAGCTATGGAGCTATGGAGCCCTGGAGCTATGGAGCTATGGAGCCCTGGAGCTATGGAGCTATGGAGCTCTGGTGCTATGGAGCTATGGAGCTCTGGTGCTATGGAGCTATGGAGCTCTGGTGCTATGGAGCTATGGAGCTCTGGTGCTATGGAGCTATGGAGCTCTGGAAGTATGGAGCTATGGAGCTCTGGAGGTATGGAGCTATGGAGCCCTGGAGCTATGGAGCCCTGGAGCTATGGAAGTATGGAGCTCTGGTGCTATGGAGCTATGGAGCTCTGGTGCTATGGAGCTATGGAGCTCTGGAGCTATGGAGCTCTGGAGGTATGGAGCTATGGAGCTATGGAGCTCTGGAGGTATGGAGCTATGGAGCTATGGAAGTATGGAGCTCTGGTGCTATGGAGCTATGGAGCTCTGGTGCTATGGAGCTATGGAGCTCTGGTGCTATGGAGCTATGGAGCTCTGGAAGTATGGAGCTCTGGTGCTATGGAGCTATGGAGCTCTGGTGCTATGGAGCTATGGAGCTCTGGTGCTATGGAGCTATGGAGCTCTGGTGCTATGGAGCTCTGGTGCTATGGAGCTCTGGTGCTATGGAGCTATGGAGCTCTGGTGCTATGGAGCTATGGAGCTCTGGAGGTATGGAGCTCTGGAGGTATGGAGCTCTGGAGGTATGGAGCTTTGGAGCCCTGGAGCTCTGGAGGTATGGAGCTATGGTGCTATGGAGCTCTGAAGCCATGGAGCTCTGGTGCTATGGAGCTCTGGAGCTCTGGAGGTATGGAGCTCTGGAGGTATGGAGCTATGGAGCCCTGGAGCTCTGGAGGTATGGAGCTATGGTGCTATGGAGCTCTGAAGCCATGGAGCTCTGGTGCTATGGAGCTCTGGAGCTCTGGAGGTATGGAGCTCTGGAAGTATGGAGCTATGGAGCCCTGGAGCTCTGGAGGTATGGAGCTATGGTGCTATGGAGCTCTGAAGCCATGGAGCTCTGGTGCTATGGAGCTCTGGAGCTCTGGAGGTATGGAGCTCTGGAGGTATGGAGCTCTGGAGGTATGGAGCTATGGAGCCCTGGAGCTCTGGAGGTATGGAGCTATGGTGCTATGGAGCTCTGAAGCCATGGAGCTCTGGTGCTATGGAGCTCTGGAGGTATGGAGCTCTGGAGGTATGGAGCTCTGGAGGTATGGAGCTATGGAGCCCTGGAGCTCTGGAGGTATGGAGCTATGGTGCTATGGAGCTCTGAAGCCATGGAGCTCTGGTGCTATGGAGCTCTGGAGGTATGGAGCTCTGGAGGTATGGAGCTCTGGAGGTATGGAGCTATGGAGCCCTGGAGCTCTGGAGGTATGGAGCTATGGTGCTATGGAGCTCTGAAGCCATGGAGCTCTGGTGCTATGGAGCTCTGGAGGTATGGAGCTCTGGAGGTATGGAGCTCTGGAGGTATGGAGCTATGGAGCCCTGGAGCTCTGGAGGTATGGAGCTATGGTGCTATGGAGCTCTGAAGCCATGGAGCTCTGGTGCTATGGAGCTATGGAGCTCTGGTGCTATGGAGCTATGGAGGTATGGAGCCACCAGCCAGCACCCTCCGTGGCTGGATCAATGGAAGTGTTTTAGGTACCAGGCAGCCAAAGGGCCGAGGCCTCACGCTCGACCACGCCGGCGCAGAGTTCCAGCCGCTCGGATAAGCTCTGTCACTCACCCGCCGCGCAGCCACCGGTAACGGGGAAATGTCGCCGCCTTGTGGACACGCCGTTGTAAATGAATGGGCTTTCGCACTTAGTGCAATTTTCGCCAACTCTCTGACTTAGAGCTATGGAAGTATGGAGCTATGGAGCCACCAGCCACCCAGGCTGGAGCTCTGGAGCTCTGGAGGTATGGAGCTCTGGTGCTATGGAAGTATGGAGCTCTGGTGCTATGGAAGTATGGAGCTATGGAGGTATGGAAGTATGGAGCTATGGAAGTATGGAGCTATGGAGCTCTGGAAGTATGGAGCTATGGAGCTCTGGAGGTATGGAGCCCTGGAGCTATGGAGCCCTGGAGCTATGGAAGTATGGAGCTCTGGTGCTATGGAGCTATGGAGCTCTGGTGCTATGGAGCTATGGAGCTATGGAGCTCTGGAGCTATGGAGCTCTGGAGGTATGGAGCTATGGAGCTATGGAGCTCTGGAGGTATGGAGCTATGGAGCTATGGAAGTATGGAGCTCTGGTGCTATGGAGCTATGGAGCTCTGGTGCTATGGAGCTATGGAGCTCTGGTGCTATGGAGCTATGGAGCTATGGAGCTCTGGAAGTATGGAGCTCTGGTGCTATGGAGCTATGGAGCTCTGGTGCTATGGAGCTATGGAGCTCTGGTGCTATGGAGCTCTGGTGCTATGGAGCTCTGGTGCTATGGAGCTATGGAGCTCTGGTGCTATGGAGCTCTGGAGGTATGGAGCTCTGGAGGTATGGAGCTCTGGAGGTATGGAGCTATGGAGCCCTGGAGCTCTGGAGGTATGGAGCTATGGTGCTATGGAGCTCTGAAGCCATGGAGCTCTGGTGCTATGGAGCTATGGAGCTCTGGTGCTATGGAGCTATGGAGCTATGGAGCTCTGGAAGTATGGAGCTCTGGTGCTATGGAGCTATGGAGCTCTGGTGCTATGGAGCTATGGAGCTCTGGTGCTATGGAGCTATGGAGCTCTGGTGCTATGGAGCTCTGGTGCTATGGAGCTCTGGTGCTATGGAGCTATGGAGCTCTGGTGCTATGGAGCTATGGAGCTCTGGAGGTATGGAGCTCTGGAGGTATGGAGCTCTGGAGGTATGGAGCTATGGAGCCCTGGAGCTCTGGAGGTATGGAGCTATGGTGCTATGGAGCTCTGAAGCCATGGAGCTCTGGTGCTATGGAGCTCTGGAGCTCTGGAGGTATGGAGCTCTGGAGGTATGGAGCTATGGAGCCCTGGAGCTCTGGAGGTATGGAGCTATGGTGCTATGGAGCTCTGAAGCCATGGAGCTCTGGTGCTATGGAGCTCTGGAGCTCTGGAGGTATGGAGCTCTGGAGGTATGGAGCTCTGGAGGTATGGAGCTATGGAGCCCTGGAGCTCTGGAGGTATGGAGCTATGGTGCTATGGAGCTCTGAAGCCATGGAGCTCTGGTGCTATGGAGCTCTGGAGGTATGGAGCTCTGGAGGTATGGAGCTCTGGAGGTATGGAGCTATGGAGCCCTGGAGCTCTGGAGGTATGGAGCTATGGTGCTATGGAGCTCTGAAGCCATGGAGCTCTGGTGCTATGGAGCTCTGGAGGTATGGAGCTCTGGAGGTATGGAGCTCTGGAGGTATGGAGCTATGGAGCCCTGGAGCTCCGGAGGTATGGAGCTATGGTGCTATGGAGCTCTGAAGCCATGGAGCTCTGGTGCTATGGAGCTATGGAGCTCTGGTGCTATGGAGCTATGGAGGTATGGAGCCACCAGCCAGCACCCTCCGTGGCTGGATCAATGGAAGTGTTTTAGGTACCAGGCAGCCAAAGGGCCGAGGCCTCACGCTCGACCACGCCGGCGCAGAGTTCCAGCCGCTCGGATAAGCTCTGTCACTCACCCGCCGCGCAGCCACCGGTAACGGGGAAATGTCGCCGCCTGGCGGACACGCCGTTGTAAATGAATGGGCTTTCGCACTTAGTGCAATTTTCGCCAACTCTCTGACTTAGAGCTATGGAAGTATGGAGCTATGGAGCCACCAGCCACCCAGGCTGGAGCTATGGAGCTCTGGAGGTATGGAGCTCAGGTGCTATGGAAGTATGGAGCTATGGAGCTATGGAAGTATGGAGCTATGGAGCTATGGAGCTCTGGAAGTATGGAGCTATGGAGCTCTGGAGGTATGGAGCTATGGAGCCCTGGAGCCCTGGAGCTATGGAGCTCTGGTGCTATGGAGGTATGGAGCTCTGGAGGTATGGAGCTCTGGAGCTCTGGAGGTATGGAGCTATGGAGCCCTGGAGCCCTGGAGCTATGGAGCTCTGGTGCTATGGAGGTATGGAGCTCTGGAGGTATGGAGCTCTGGAGGTATGGAGCTATGGAGCTATGGAGCCCTGGAGCTATGGAGCTATGGAGCCCTGGAGCTATGGAGCTATGGAGCCCTGGAGCTATGGAGCTATGGAGCTCTGGTGCTATGGAGCTATGGAGCTCTGGTGCTATGGAGCTATGGAGCTCTGGAGCTCTGAAGCCATGGAGCTCTGGTGCTATGGAGCTCTGGAGGTATGGAGCTCTGGAGGTATGGAGCTCTGGAGGTATGGAGCTATGGAGCCCTGGAGCTCTGGAGGTATGGAGCTATGGTGCTATGGAGCTCTGAAGCCATGGAGCTCTGGTGCTATGGAGCTATGGAGCTCTGGTGCTATGGAGCTATGGAGGTATGGAGCCACCAGCCAGCACCCTCCGTGGCTGGATCAATGGAAGTGTTTTAGGTACCAGGCAGCCAAAGGGCCGAGGCCTCACGCTCGACCACGCCGGCGCAGAGTTCCAGCCGCTCGGATAAGCTCTGTCACTCACCCGCCGCGCAGCCACCGGTAACGGGGAAATGTCGCCGCCTTGTGGACACGCCGTTGTAAATGAATGGGCTTTCGCACTTAGTGCAATTTTCGCCAACTCTCTGACTGGAGCTATGGAAGTATGGAGCTATGGAGCCACCAGCCACCCAGGCTGGAGCTATGGAGCTCTGGAGGTATGGAGCTCTGGTGCTATGGAAGTATGGAGCTATGGAGCTATGGAAGTATGGAGCTATGGAGCTATGGAGCTCTGGAAGTATGGAGCTATGGAGCTCTGGAGGTATGGAGCTATGGAGCCCTGGAGCCCTGGAGCTATGGAGCCCTGGAGCTATGGAGCTATGGAGCCCTGGAGCTATGGAGCTATGGAGCCCTGGAGCTATGGAGCTATGGAGCTCTGGTGCTATGGAGCTATGGAGCTCTGGTGCTATGGAGCTATGGAGCTCTGGTGCTATGGAGCTATGGAGCTCTGGTGCTATGGAGCTATGGAGCTCTGGAAGTATGGAGCTATGGAGCTCTGGAGGTATGGAGCTATGGAGCTCTGGAGGTATGGAGCTATGGAGCCCTGGAGCTATGGAGCCCTGGAGCTATGGAAGTATGGAGCTCTGGTGCTATGGAGCTCTGGTGCTATGGAGCTATGGAGCTCTGGAGCTATGGAGCTCTGGAGGTATGGAGCTATGGAGCTCTGGAGGTATGGAGCTATGGAGCTATGGAAGTATGGAGCTCTGGTGCTATGGAGCTATGGAGGTCTGGTGCTATGGAGCTATGGAGCTCTGGTGCTATGGAGCTATGGAGCTATGGAGCTCTGGAAGTATGGAGCTCTGGTGCTATGGAGCTATGGAGCTCTGGTGCTATGGAGCTATGGAGCTCTGGTGCTATGGAGCTATGGAGCTCTGGTGCTATGGAGCTATGGTGCTATGGAGCTCTGGTGCTATGGAGCTATGGAGCTCTGGTGCTATGGAGCTATGGAGCTCTGGAGGTATGGAGCTCTGGAGGTATGGAGCTCTGGAGGTATGGAGCTTTGGAGCCCTGGAGCTCTGGAGGTATGGAGCTATGGTGCTATGGAGCTCTGAAGCCATGGAGCTCTGGTGCTATGGAGCTATGGAGCTCTGGTGCTATGGAGCTATGGAGGTATGGAGCCACCAGCCAGCACCCTCCGTGGCTGGATCAATGGAAGTGTTTTAGGTACCAGGCAGCCAAAGGGCCGAGGCCTCATGCTCGACCACGCCGGCGCAGAGTTCCAGCCGCTCGGATAAGCTCTGTCACTCACCCGCCGCGCAGCCACCGGTAACGGGGAAATGTCGCCGCCTGGCGGACACGCCGTTGTAAATGAATGGGCTTTCGCACTTAGTGCAATTTTCGCCAACTCTCTGACTTAGAGCTATGGAAGTATGGAGCTATGGAGCCACCAGCCACCCAGGCTGGAGCTATGGAGCTCTGGAGGTATGGAGCTCAGGTGCTATGGAAGTATGGAGCTATGGAGCTATGGAAGTATGGAGCTATGGAGCTATGGAGCTCTGGAAGTATGGAGCTATGGAGCTCTGGAGGTATGGAGCTATGGAGCCCTGGAGCCCTGGAGCTATGGAGTTCTGGTGCTATGGAGGTATGGAGCTCTGGAGGTATGGAGCTCTGGAGGTATGGAGCTATGGAGCTATGGAGCCCTGGAGCTATGGAGCTATGGAGCCCTGGAGCTATGGAGCTATGGAGCCCTGGAGCTATGGAGCTATGGAGCTCTGGTGCTATGGAGCTATGGAGCTCTGGTGCTATGGAGCTATGGAGCTCTGGTGCTATGGAGCTATGGAGCTCTGGTGCTATGGAGCTATGGAGCTCTGGAAGTATGGAGCTATGGAGCTCTGGAGGTATGGAGCTATGGAGCCCTGGAGCTCTGGAGGTATGGAGCTATGGTGCTATGGAGCTCTGAAGCCATGGAGCTCTGGTGCTATGGAGCTCTGGAGGTATGGAGCTCTGGAGGTATGGAGCTATGGAGCCCTGGAGCTCTGGAGGTATGGAGCTATGGTGCTATGGAGCTCTGAAGCCATGGAGCTCTGGTGCTATGGAGCTCTGGAGGTATGGAGCTCTGGAGGTATGGAGCTCTGGAGGTATGGAGCTATGGAGCCCTGGAGCTCTGGAGGTATGGAGCTATGGTGCTATGGAGCTCTGAAGCCATGGAGCTCTGGTGCTATGGAGCTCTGGAGGTATGGAGCTCTGGAGCTATGGAGCCCTGGAGCTATGGAGCCCTGGAGCTATGGAAGTATGGAGCTCTGGTGCTATGGAGCTATGGAGCTCTGGTGCTATGGAGCTATGGAGCTCTGGAGCTATGGAGCTCTGGAGGTATGGAGCTATGGAGCTATGGAGCTCTGGAGGTATGGAGGTATGGAGCTCTGGAGGTATGGAGCTATGGAGCTATGGAGCCCTGGAGCTATGGAGCTATGGAGCTCTGGAGCTCTGGAGGTATGGAGCTCTGGTGCTATGGAAGTATGGAGCTCTGGTGCTATGGAAGTATGGAGCTATGGAGGTATGGAAGTATGGAGCTATGGAAGTATGGAGCTATGGAGCTCTGGAAGTATGGAGCTATGGAGCTCTGGAGGTATGGAGCCCTGGAGCTATGGAGCCCTGGAGCTATGGAAGTATGGAGCTCTGGTGCTATGGAGCTATGGAGCTCTGGTGCTATGGAGCTATGGAGCTATGGAGCTCTGGAGCTATGGAGCTCTGGAGGTATGGAGCTATGGAGCTATGGAGCTCTGGAGGTATGGAGCTATGGAGCTATGGAAGTATGGAGCTCTGGTGCTATGGAGCTATGGAGCTCTGGTGCTATGGAGCTATGGAGCTCTGGTGCTATGGAGCTATGGAGCTCTGGAAGTATGGAGCTCTGGTGCTATGGAGCTATGGAGCTCTGGTGCTATGGAGCTATGGAGCTCTGGTGCTATGGAGCTCTGGTGCTATGGAGCTCTGGTGCTATGGAGCTATGGAGCTCTGGTGCTATGGAGCTCTGGAGGTATGGAGCTCTGGAGGTATGGAGCTCTGGAGGTATGGAGCTATGGAGCCCTGGAGCTCTGGAGGTATGGAGCTATGGTGCTATGGAGCTCTGAAGCCATGGAGCTCTGGTGCTATGGAGCTATGGAGCTCTGGTGCTATGGAGCTATGGAGCTATGGAGCTCTGGAAGTATGGAGCTCTGGTGCTATGGAGCTATGGAGCTCTGGTGCTATGGAGCTATGGAGCTCTGGTGCTATGGAGCTATGGAGCTCTGGTGCTATGGAGCTCTGGTGCTATGGAGCTCTGGAGGTATGGAGCTCTGGAGGTATGGAGCTCTGGAGGTATGGAGCTATGGAGCCCTGGAGCTCTGGAGGTATGGAGCTATGGTGCTATGGAGCTCTGAAGCCATGGAGCTCTGGTGCTATGGAGCTCTGGAGGTATGGAGCTCTGGAGGTATGGAGCTCTGGAGGTATGGAGCTATGGAGCCCTGGAGCTCTGGAGGTATGGAGCTATGGTGCTATGGAGCTCTGAAGCCATGGAGCTCTGGTGCTATGGAGCTCTGGAGGTATGGAGCTCTGGAGGTATGGAGCTCTGGAGGTATGGAGCTATGGAGCCCTGGAGCTCTGGAGGTATGGAGCTATGGTGCTATGGAGCTCTGAAGCCATGGAGCTCTGGTGCTATGGAGCTATGGAGCTCTGGTGCTATGGAGCTATGGAGGTATGGAGCCACCAGCCAGCACCCTCCGTGGCTGGATCAATGGAAGTGTTTTAGGTACCAGGCAGCCAAAGGGCCGAGGCCTCACGCTCGAGCACGCCGGCGCAGAGTTCCAGCCGCTCGGATAAGCTCTGTCACTCACCCGCCGCGCAGCCACCGGTAACGGGGAAATGTCGCCGCCTTGTGGACACGCCGTTGTAAATGAATGGGCTTTCGCACTTAGTGCAATTTTCGCCAACTCTCTGACTTAGAGCTATGGAAGTATGGAGCTATGGAGCCACCAGCCACCCAGGCTGGAGCTCTGGAGCTCTGGAGGTATGGAGCTCTGGTGCTATGGAAGTATGGAGCTCTGGTGCTATGGAAGTGTGGAGCTATGGAGGTATGGAAGTATGGAGCTATGGAAGTATGGAGCTATGGAGCTCTGGAAGTATGGAGCTATGGAGCTCTGGAGGTATGGAGCCCTGGAGCTATGGAGCCCTGGAGCTATGGAAGTATGGAGCTCTGGTGCTATGGAGCTATGGAGCTCTGGTGCTATGGAGCTATGGAGCTATGGAGCTATGGAGCTATGGAGCTCTGGAGGTATGGAGCTATGGAGCTATGGAGCTCTGGAGGTATGGAGCTATGGAGCTATGGAAGTATGGAGCTCTGGAGCTATGGAGCTATGGAGCTCTGGAGGTATGGAGCTATGGAGCTATGGAGCTCTGGAGGTATGGAGCTATGGAGCTATGGAAGTATGGAGCTCTGGTGCTATGGAGCTATGGAGCTCTGGTGCTATGGAGCTATGGAGCTCTGGTGCTATGGAGCTATGGAGCTATGGAGCTCTGGAAGTATGGAGCTCTGGTGCTATGGAGCTATGGAGCTCTGGTGCTATGGAGCTATGGAGCTCTGGTGCTATGGAGTTCTGGTGCTATGGAGCTCTGGTGCTATGGAGCTATGGAGCTCTGGTGCTATGGAGCTCTGGAGGTATGGAGCTCTGGAGGTATGGAGCTCTGGAGGTATGGAGCTATGGAGCCCTGGAGCTCTGGAGGTATGGAGCTATGGTGCTATGGAGCTCTGAAGCCATGGAGCTCTGGTGCTATGGAGCTATGGAGCTCTGGTGCTATGGAGCTATGGAGCTATGGAGCTCTGGAAGTATGGAGCTCTGGTGCTATGGAGCTATGGAGCTCTGGTGCTATGGAGCTATGGAGCTCTGGTGCTATGGAGCTATGGAGCTCTGGTGCTATGGAGCTCTGGTGCTATGGAGCTCTGGTGCTATGGAGCTATGGAGCTCTGGTGCTATGGAGCTATGGAGCTCTGGAGGTATGGAGCTCTGGAGGTATGGAGCTCTGGAGGTATGGAGCTATGGAGCCCTGGAGCTCTGGAGGTATGGAGCTATGGTGCTATGGAGCTCTGAAGCCATGGAGCTCTGGTGCTATGGAGCTCTGGAGCTCTGGAGGTATGGAGCTCTGGAGGTATGGAGCTATGGAGCCCTGGAGCTCTGGAGGTATGGAGCTATGGAGCTCTGAAGCCATGGAGCTCTGGTGCTATGGAGCTCTGGAGCTCTGGAGGTATGGAGCTCTGGAGGTATGGAGCTCTGGAGGTATGGAGCTATGGAGCCCTGGAGCTCTGGAGGTATGGAGCTATGGTGCTATGGAGCTCTGAAGCCATGGAGCTCTGGTGCTATGGAGCTCTGGAGGTATGGAGCTCTGGAGGTATGGAGCTCTGGAGGTATGGAGCTATGGAGCCCTGGAGCTCTGGAGGTATGGAGCTATGGTGCTATGGAGCTCTGAAGCCATGGAGCTCTGGTGCTATGGAGCTCTGGAGGTATGGAGCTCTGGAGGTATGGAGCTCTGGAGGTATGGAGCTATGGAGCCCTGGAGCTCTGGAGGTATGGAGCTATGGTGCTATGGAGCTCTGAAGCCATGGAGCTCTGGTGCTATGGAGCTATGGAGCTCTGGTGCTATGGAGCTATGGAGGTATGGAGCCACCAGCCAGCACCCTCCGTGGCTGGATCAATGGAAGTGTTTTAGGTACCAGGCAGCCAAAGGGCCGAGGCCTCACGCTCGACCACGCCGGCGCAGAGTTCCAGCCGCTCGGATAAGCTCTGTCACTCACCCGCCGCGCAGCCACCGGTAACGGGGAAATGTCGCCGCCTGGCGGACACGCCGTTGTAAATGAATGGGCTTTCGCACTTAGTGCAATTTTCGCCAACTCTCTGACTTAGAGCTATGGAAGTATGGAGCTATGGAGCCACCAGCCACCCAGGCTGGAGCTATGGAGCTCTGGAGGTATGGAGCTCAGGTGCTATGGAAGTATGGAGCTATGGAGCTATGGAAGTATGGAGCTATGGAGCTATGGAGCTCTGGAAGTATGGAGCTATGGAGCTCTGGAGGTATGGAGCTATGGAGCCCTGGAGCCCTGGAGCTATGGAGCTCTGGTGCTATGGAGGTATGGAGCTCTGGAGGTATGGAGCTCTGGAGGTATGGAGCTATGGAGCTATGGAGCCCTGGAGCTATGGAGCTATGGAGCCCTGGAGCTATGGAGCTATGGAGCCCTGGAGCTATGGAGCTATGGAGCTCTGGTGCTATGGAGCTATGGAGCTCTGGTGCTATGGAGCTATGGAGCTCTGGTGCTATGGAGCTATGGAGCTCTGGTGCTATGGAGCTATGGAGCTCTGGAAGTATGGAGCTATGGAGCTCTGAAGGTATGGAGCTATGGAGCCCTGGAGCTATGGAGCCCTGGAGCTATGGAAGTATGGAGCTCTGGTGCTATGGAGCTATGGAGCTCTGGTGCTATGGAGCTATGGAGCTCTGGAGCTATGGAGCTCTGGAGGTATGGAGCTATGGAGCTATGGAGCTCTGGAGGTATGGAGCTATGGAGCTATGGAAGTATGGAGCTCTGGTGCTATGGAGCTATGGAGCTCTGGTGCTATGGAGCTATGGAGCTCTGGTGCTATGGAGCTATGGAGCTCTGGAAGTATGGAGCTCTGGTGCTATGGAGCTATGGAGCTCTGGTGCTATGGAGCTATGGAGCTCTGGTGCTATGGAGCTATGGAGCTCTGGTGCTATGGAGCTCTGGTGCTATGGAGCTATGGAGCTCTGGTGCTATGGAGCTATGGAGCTCTGGAGGTATGGAGCTCTGGAGGTATGGAGCTCTGGAGGTATGGAGCTTTGGAGCCCTGGAGCTCTGGAGGTATGGAGCTATGGTGCTATGGAGCTCTGAAGCCATGGAGCTCTGGTGCTATGGAGCTCTTGAGCTCTGGAGGTATGGAGCTCTGGAGGTATGGAGCTATGGAGCCCTGGAGCTCTGGAGGTATGGAGCTATGGTGCTATGGAGCTCTGAAGCCATGGAGCTCTGGTGCTATGGAGCTCTGGAGCTCTGGAGGTATGGAGCTCTGGAGGTATGGAGCTATGGAGCCCTGGAGCTCTGGAGGTATGGAGCTATGGTGCTATGGAGCTCTGAAGCCATGGAGCTCTGGTGCTATGGAGCTCTGGAGCTCTGGAGGTATGGAGCTCTGGAGGTATGGAGCTCTGGAGGTATGGAGCTATGGAGCCCTGGAGCTCTGGAGGTATGGAGCTATGGTGCTATGGAGCTCTGAAGCCATGGAGCTCTGGTGCTATGGAGCTCTGGAGGTATGGAGCTCTGGAGGTATGGAGCTCTGGAGGTATGGAGCTATGGAGCCCTGGAGCTCTGGAGGTATGGAGCTATGGTGCTATGGAGCTCTGAAGCCATGGAGCTCTGGTGCTATGGAGCTCTGGAGGTATGGAGCTCTGGAGGTATGGAGCTCTGGAGGTATGGAGCTATGGAGCCCTGGAGCTCTGGAGGTATGGAGCTATGGTGCTATGGAGCTCTGAAGCCATGGAGCTCTGGTGCTATGGAGCTCTGGAGGTATGGAGCTCTGGAGGTATGGAGCTCTGGAGGTATGGAGCTATGGAGCCCTGGAGCTCTGGAGGTATGGAGCTATGGTGCTATGGAGCTCTGAAGCCATGGAGCTCTGGTGCTATGGAGCTATGGAGCTCTGGTGCTATGGAGCTATGGAGGTATGGAGCCACCAGCCAGCACCCTCCGTGGCTGGATCAATGGAAGTGTTTTAGGTACCAGGCAGCCAAAGGGCCGAGGCCTCACGCTCGACCACGCCGGCGCAGAGTTCCAGCCGCTCGGATAAGCTCTGTCACTCACCCGCCGCGCAGCCACCGGTAACGGGGAAATGTCGCCGCCTTGTGGACACGCCGTTGTAAATGAATGGGCTTTCGCACTTAGTGCAATTTTCGCCAACTCTCTGACTTAGAGCTATGGAAGTATGGAGCTATGGAGCCACCAGCCACCCAGGCTGGAGCTCTGGAGCTCTGGAGGTATGGAGCTCTGGTGCAATGGAAGTATGGAGCTCTGGTGCTATGGAAGTATGGAGCTATGGAGGTATGGAAGTATGGAGCTATGGAAGTATGGAGCTATGGAGCTCTGGAAGTATGGAGCTATGGAGCTCTGGAGGTATGGAGCCCTGGAGCTATGGAGCCCTGGAGCTATGGAAGTATGGAGCTCTGGTGCTATGGAGCTATGGAGCTCTGGTGCTATGGAACTATGGAGCTATGGAGCTCTGGAGCTATGGAGCTCTGGAGGTATGGAGCTATGGAGCTATGGAGCTCTGGAGGTATGGAGCTATGGAGCTATGGAAGTATGGAGCTCTGGTGCTATGGAGCTATGGAGCTCTGGTGCTATGGAGCTATGGAGCTCTGGTGCTATGGAGCTATGGAGCTATGGAGCTCTGGAAGTATGGAGCTCTGGTGCTATGGAGCTATGGAGCTCTGGTGCTATGGAGCTATGGAGCTCTGGTGCTATGGACTTCTGGTGCTATGGAGCTCTGGTGCTATGGAGCTATGGAGCTCTGGTGCTATGGAGCTCTGGAGGTATGGAGCTCTGGAGGTATGGAGCTCTGGAGGTATGGAGCTATGGAGCCCTGGAGCTCTGGAGGTATGGAGCTATGGTGCTATGGAGCTCTGAAGCCATGGAGCTCTGGTGCTATGGAGCTATGGAGCTCTGGTGCTATGGAGCTATGGAGCTATGGAGCTCTGGAAGTATGGAGCTCTGGTGCTATGGAGCTATGGAGCTCTGGTGCTATGGAGCTATGGAGCTCTGGTGCTATGGAGCTATGGAGCTCTGGTGCTATGGAGCTCTGGTGCTATGGAGCTCTGGTGCTATGGAGCTATGGAGCTCTGGTGCTATGGAGCTATGGAGCTCTGGAGGTATGGAGCTCTGGAGGTATGGAGCTCTGGAGGTATGGAGCTATGGAGCCCTGGAGCTCTGGAGGTATGGAGCTATGGTGCTATGGAGCTCTGAAGCCATGGAGCTCTGGTGCTATGGAGCTCTGGAGCTCTGGAGGTATGGAGCTCTGGAGGTATGGAGCTATGGAGCCCTGGAGCTCTGGAGGTATGGAGCTATGGTGCTATGGAGCTCTGAAGCCATGGAGCTCTGGTGCTATGGAGCTCTGGAGCTCTGGAGGTATGGAGCTCTGGAGGTATGGAGCTATGGAGCCCTGGAGCTCTGGAGGTATGGAGCTATGGTGCTATGGAGCTCTGAAGCCATGGAGCTCTGGTGCTATGGAGCTCTGGAGCTCTGGAGGTATGGAGCTCTGGAGGTATGGAGCTCTGGAGGTATGGAGCTATGGAGCCCTGGAGCTCTGGAGGTATGGAGCTATGGTGCTATGGAGCTCTGAAGCCATGGAGCTCTGGTGCTATGGAGCTCTGGAGGTATGGAGCTCTGGAGGTATGGAGCTCTGGAGGTATGGAGCTATGGAGCCCTGGAGCTCTGGAGGTATGGAGCTATGGTGCTATGGAGCTCTGAAGCCATGGAGCTCTGGTGCTATGGAGCTCTGGAGGTATGGAGCTCTGGAGGTATGGAGCTCTGGAGGTATGGAGCTATGGAGCCCTGGAGCTCTGGAGGTATGGAGCTATGGTGCTATGGAGCTCTGAAGCCATGGAGCTCTGGTGCTATGGAGCTATGGAGCTCTGGTGCTATGGAGCTATGGAGGTATGGAGCCACCAGCCAGCACCCTCCGTGGCTGGATCAATGGAAGTGTTTTAGGTACCAGGCAGCCAAAGGGCCGAGGCCTCACGCTCGACCACGCCGGCGCAGAGTTCCAGCCGCTCGGATAAGCTCTGTCACTCACCCGCCGCGCAGCCACCGGTAACGGGGAAATGTCGCCGCCTGGCGGACACGCCGTTGTAAATGAATGGGCTTTCGCACTTAGTGCAATTTTCGCCAACTCTCTGACTTAGAGTTATGGAAGTATGGAGCTATGGAGCCACCAGCCACCCAGGCTGGAGCTATGGAGCTCTGGAGGTATGGAGCTCAGGTGCTATGGAAGTATGGAGCTATGGAGCTATGGAAGTATGGAGCTATGGAGCTATGGAGCTCTGGAAGTATGGAGCTATGGAGCTCTGGAGGTATGGAGCTATGGAGCTATGGAGCCCTGGAGCCCTGGAGCTATGGAGCTCTGGTGCTATGGAGGTATGGAGCTCTGGAGGTATGGAGCTCTGGAGGTATGGAGCTATGGAGCTATGGAGCCCTGGAGCTATGGAGCTATGGAGCCCTGGAGCTATGGAGCTATGGAGCCCTGGAGCTATGGAGCTATGGAGCTCTGGTGCTATGGAGCTATGGAGCTCTGGTGCTATGGAGCTATGGAGCTCTGGTGCTATGGAGCTATGGAGCTCTGGTGCTATGGAGCTATGGAGCTCTGGAAGTATGGAGCTATGGAGCTCTGGAGGTATGGAGCTATGGAGCCCTGGAGCTATGGAGCCCTGGAGCTATGGAAGTATGGAGCTCTGGTGCTATGGAGCTATGGAGCTCTGGTGCTATGGAGCTTTGGAGCTCTGGAGCTATGGAGCTCTGGAGGTATGGAGCTATGGAGCTATGGAGCTCTGGAGGTATGGAGCTATGGAGCTATGGAAGTATGGAGCTCTGGTGCTATGGAGCTATGGAGCTCTGGTGCTATGGAGCTATGGAGCTCTGGTGCTATGGAGCTATGGAGCTATGGAGCTCTGGAAGTATGGAGCTCTGGTGCTATGGAGCTATGGAGCTCTGGTGCTATGGAGCTATGGAGCTCTGGTGCTATGGAGCTATGGAGCTCTGGTGCTATGGAGCTCTGGTGCTATGGAGCTCTGGTGCTATGGAGCTATGGAGCTCTGGTGCTATGGAGCTATGGAGCTCTGGAGGTATGGAGCTCTGGAGGTATGGAGCTCTGGAGGTATGGAGCTTTGGAGCCCTGGAGCTCTGGAGGTATGGAGCTATGGTGCTATGGAGCTCTGAAGCCATGGAGCTCTGGTGCTATGGAGCTCTGGAGCTCTGGAGGTATGGAGCTCTGGAGGTATGGAGCTATGGAGCCCTGGAGCTCTGGAGGTATGGAGCTATGGTGCTATGGAGCTCTGAAGCCATGGAGCTCTGGTGCTATGGAGCTCTGGAGCTCTGGAGGTATGGAGCTCTGGAGGTATGGAGCTATGGAGCCCTGGAGCTCTGGAGGTATGGAGCTATGGTGCTATGGAGCTCTGAAGCCATGGAGCTCTGGTGCTATGGAGCTCTGGAGCTCTGGAGGTATGGAGCTCTGGAGGTATGGAGCTCTGGAGGTATGGAGCTATGGAGCCCTGGAGCTCTGGAGGTATGGAGCTATGGTGCTATGGAGCTCTGAAGCCATGGAGCTCTGGTGCTATGGAGCTCTGGAGGTATGGAGCTCTGGAGGTATGGAGCTCTGGAGGTATGGAGCTATGGAGCCCTGGAGCTCTGGAGGTATGGAGCTATGGTGCTATGGAGCTCTGAAGCCATGGAGCTCTGGTGCTATGGAGCTCTGGAGGTATGGAGCTCTGGAGGTATGGAGCTCTGGAGGTATGGAGCTATGGAGCCCTGGAGCTCTGGAGGTATGGAGCTATGGTGCTATGGAGCTCTGAAGCCATGGAGCTCTGGTGCTATGGAGCTCTGGAGGTATGGAGCTCTGGAGGTATGGAGCTCTGGAGGTATGGAGCTATGGAGCCCTGGAGCTCTGGAGGTATGGAGCTATGGTGCTATGGAGCTCTGAAGCCATGGAGCTCTGGTGCTTTGGAGCTATGGAGCTCTGGTGCTATGGAGCTATGGAGGTATGGAGCCACCAGCCAGCACCCTCCGTGGCTGGATCAATGGAAGTGTTTTAGGTACCAGGCAGCCAAAGGGCCGAGGCCTCACGCTCGACCACGCCGGCGCAGAGTTCCAGCCGCTCGGATAAGCTCTGTCACTCACCCGCCGCGCAGCCACCGGTAACGGGGAAATGTCGCCGCCTTGTGGACACGCCGTTGTAAATGAATGGGCTTTCGCACTTAGTGCAATTTTCGCCAACTCTCTGACTTAGAGCTATGGAAGTATGGAGCTATGGAGCCACCAGCCACCCAGGCTGGAGCTCTGGAGCTCTGGAGGTATGGAGCTCTGGTGCTATGGAAGTATGGAGCTCTGGTGCTATGGAAGTATGGAGCTATGGAGGTATGGAAGTATGGAGCTATGGAAGTATGGAGCTATGGAGCTCTGGAAGTATGGAGCTATGGAGCTCTGGAGGTATGGAGCCCTGGAGCTATGGAGCCCTGGAGCTATGGAAGTATGGAGCTCTGGTGCTATGGAGCTATGGAGCTCTGGTGCTATGGAGCTATGGAGCTATGGAGCTCTGGAGCTATGGAGCTCTGGAGGTATGGAGCTATGGAGCTATGGAGCTCTGGAGGTATGGAGCTATGGAGCTATGGAAGTATGGAGCTCTGGTGCTATGGAGCTATGGAGCTCTGGTGCTCTGGTGCTATGGAGCTATGGAGCTCTGGTGCTATGGAGCTATGGAGCTATGGAGCTCTGGAAGTATGGAGCTCTGGTGCTATGGAGCTATGGAGCTCTGGTGCTATGGAGCTATGGAGCTCTGGTGCTATGGAGCTATGGAGCTCTGGTGCTATGGAGCTCTGGTGCTATGGAGCTCTGGTGCTATGGAGCTATGGAGCTCTGGTGCTATGGAGCTATGGAGCTCTGGAGGTATGGAGCTCTGGAGGTATGGAGCTCTGGAGGTATGGAGCTATGGAGCCCTGGAGCTCTGGAGGTATGGAGCTATGGTGCTATGGAGCTCTGAAGCCACGGAGCTCTGGTGCTATGGAGCTCTGGAGCTCTGGAGGTATGGAGCTCTGGAGGTATGGAGCTATGGAGCCCTGGAGCTCTGGAGGTATGGAGCTATGGTGCTATGGAGCTCTGAAGCCATGGAGCTCTGGTGCTATGGAGCTCTGGAGCTCTGGAGGTATGGAGCTCTGGAGGTATGGAGCTCTGGAGGTATGGAGCTATGGAGCCCTGGAGCTCTGGAGGTATGGAGCTATGGTGCTATGGAGCTCTGAAGCCATGGAGCTCTGGTGCTATGGAGCTCTGGAGGTATGGAGCTCTGGAGGTATGGAGCTCTGGAGGTAAGGAGCTATGGAGCCCTGGAGCTCTGGAGGTATGGAGCTATGGTGCTATGGAGCTCTGAAGCCATGGAGCTCTGGTGCTATGGAGCTATGGAGCTCTGGTGCTATGGAGCTATGGAGGTATGGAGCCACCAGCCAGCACCCTCCGTGGCTGGATCAATGGAAGTGTTTTAGGTACCAGGCAGCCAAAGGGCCGAGGCCTCACGCTCGACCACGCCGGCGCAGAGTTCCAGCCGCTCGGATAAGCTCTGTCACTCACCCGCCGCGCAGCCACCGGTAACGGGGAAATGTCGCCGCCTGGCGGACACGCCGTTGTAAATGAATGGGCTTTCGCACTTAGTGCAATTTTCGCCAACTCTCTGACTTAGAGCTATGGAAGTATGGAGCTATGGAGCCACCAGCCACCCAGGCTTGAGCTATGGAGCTCTGGAGGTATGGAGCTCAGGTGCTATGGAAGTATGGAGCTATGGAGCTATGGAAGTATGGAGCTATGGAGCTATGGAGCTCTGGAAGTATGGAGCTATGGAGCTCTGGAGGTATGGAGCTATGGAGCCCTGGAGCCCTGGAGCTATGGAGCTCTGGTGCTATGGAGGTATGGAGCTCTGGAGGTATGGAGCTCTGGAGGTATGGAGCTATGGAGCTATGGAGCCCTGGAGCTATGGAGCTATGGAGCCCTGGAGCTATGGAGCTATGGAGCCCTGGAGCTATGGAGCTATGGAGCTCTGGTGCTATGGAGCTATGGAGCTCTGGTGCTATGGAGCTATGGAGCTCTGGTGCTATGGAGCTATGGAGCTCTGGTGCTATGGAGCTATGGAGCTCTGGAAGTATGGAGCTATGGAGCTCTGGAGGTATGGAGCTATGGAGCCCTGGAGCTATGGAGCCCTGGAGCTATGGAAGTATGGAGCTCTGGTGCTATGGAGCTATGGAGCTCTGGTGCTATGGAGCTATGGAGCTCTGGAGCTATGGAGCTCTGGAGGTATGGAGCTATGGAGCTATGGAGCTCTGGAGGTATGGAGCTATGGAGCTATGGAAGTATGGAGCTCTGGTGCTATGGAGCTATGGAGCTCTGGTGCTATGGAGCTATGGAGCTCTGGTGCTATGGAGCTATGGAGCTATGGAGCTCTGGAAGTATGGAGCTCTGGTGCTATGGAGCTATGGAGCTCTGGTGCTATGGAGCTATGGAGCTCTGGTGCTATGGAGCTATGGAGCTCTGGTGCTATGGAGCTCTGGTGCTATGGAGCTCTGGTGCTATGGAGCTATGGAGCTCTGGTGCTATGGAGCTATGGAGCTCTGGAGGTATGGAGCTCTGGAGGTATGGAGCTCTGGAGGTATGGAGCTTTGGAGCCCTGGAGCTCTGGAGGTATGGAGCTATGGTGCTATGGAGCTCTGAAGCCATGGAGCTCTGGTGCTATGGAGCTCTGGAGCTCTGGAGGTATGGATCTCTGGAGGTATGGAGCTATGGAGCCCTGGAGCTCTGGAGGTATGGAGCTATGGTGCTATGGAGCTCTGAAGCCATGGAGCTCTGGTGCTATGGAGCTCTGGAGCTCTGGAGGTATGGAGCTCTGGAGGTATGGAGCTATGGAGCCCTGGAGCTCTGGAGGTATGGAGCTATGGTGCTATGGAGCTCTGAAGCCATGGAGCTCTGGTGCTATGGAGCTCTGGAGGTATGGAGCTCTGGAGGTATGGAGCTCTGGAGGTATGGAGCTATGGAGCCCTGGAGCTCTGGAGGTATGGAGCTATGGTGCTATGGAGCTCTGAAGCCATGGAGCTCTGGTGCTATGGAGCTCTGGAGGTATGGAGCTCTGGAGGTATGGAGCTCTGGAGGTATGGAGCTATGGAGCCCTGGAGCTCTGGAGGTATGGAGCTATGGTGCTATGGAGCTCTGAAGCCATGGAGCTCTGGTGCTATGGAGCTCTGGAGGTATGGAGCTCTGGAGGTATGGAGCTCTGGAGGTATGGAGCTATGGAGCCCTGGAGCTCTGGAGGTATGGAGCTATGGTGCTATGGAGCTCTGAAGCCATGGAGCTCTGGTGCTATGGAGCTCTGGAGGTATGGAGCTCTGGAGGTATGGAGCTCTGGAGGTATGGAGCTATGGAGCCCTGGAGCTCTGGAGGTATGGAGCTATGGTGCTATGGAGCTCTGAAGCCATGGAGCTCTGGTGCTATGGAGCTATGGAGCTCTGGTGCTATGGAGCTATGGAGGTATGGAGCCACCAGCCAGCACCCTCCGTGGCTGGATCAATGGAAGTGTTTTAGGTACCAGGCAGCCAAAGGGCCGAGGCCTCACGCTCGACCACGCCGGCGCAGAGTTCCAGCCGCTCGGATAAGCTCTGTCACTCACCCGCCGCGCAGCCACCGGTAACGGGGAAATGTCGCCGCCTTGTGGACACGCCGTTGTAAATGAATGGGCTTTCGCACTTAGTGCAATTTTCGCCAACTCTCTGACTTAGAGCTATGGAAGTATGGAGCTATGGAGCCACCAGCCACCCAGGCTGGAGCTCTGGAGCTCTGGAGGTATGGAGCTCTGGTGCAATGGAAGTATGGAGCTCTGGTGCTATGGAAGTATGGAGCTATGGAGGTATGGAAGTATGGAGCTATGGAAGTATGGAGCTATGGAGCTCTGGAAGTATGGAGCTATGGAGCTCTGGAGGTATGGAGCCCTGGAGCTATGGAGCCCTGGAGCTATGGAAGTATGGAGCTCTGGTGCTATGGAGCTATGGAGCTCTGGTGCTATGGAACTATGGAGCTATGGAGCTCTGGAGCTATGGAGCTCTGGAGGTATGGAGCTATGGAGCTATGGAGCTCTGGAGGTATGGAGCTATGGAGCTATGGAAGTATGGAGCTCTGGTGCTATGGAGCTATGGAGCTCTGGTGCTATGGAGCTATGGAGCTCTGGTGCTATGGAGCTATGGAGCTATGGAGCTCTGGAAGTATGGAGCTCTGGTGCTATGGAGCTATGGAGCTCTGGTGCTATGGAGCTATGGAGCTCTGGTGCTATGGACTTCTGGTGCTATGGAGCTCTGGTGCTATGGAGCTATGGAGCTCTGGTGCTATGGAGCTCTGGAGGTATGGAGCTCTGGAGGTATGGAGCTCTGGAGGTATGGAGCTATGGAGCCCTGGAGCTCTGGAGGTATGGAGCTATGGTGCTATGGAGCTCTGAAGCCATGGAGCTCTGGTGCTATGGAGCTATGGAGCTCTGGTGCTATGGAGCTATGGAGCTATGGAGCTCTGGAAGTATGGAGCTCTGGTGCTATGGAGCTATGGAGCTCTGGTGCTATGGAGCTATGGAGCTCTGGTGCTATGGAGCTATGGAGCTCTGGTGCTATGGAGCTCTGGTGCTATGGAGCTCTGGTGCTATGGAGCTATGGAGCTCTGGTGCTATGGAGCTATGGAGCTCTGGAGGTATGGAGCTCTGGAGGTATGGAGCTCTGGAGGTATGGAGCTATGGAGCCCTGGAGCTCTGGAGGTATGGAGCTATGGTGCTATGGAGCTCTGAAGCCATGGAGCTCTGGTGCTATGGAGCTCTGGAGCTCTGGAGGTATGGAGCTCTGGAGGTATGGAGCTATGGAGCCCTGGAGCTCTGGAGGTATGGAGCTATGGTGCTATGGAGCTCTGAAGCCATGGAGCTCTGGTGCTATGGAGCTCTGGAGCTCTGGAGGTATGGAGCTCTGGAGGTATGGAGCTCTGGAGGTATGGAGCTATGGAGCCCTGGAGCTCTGGAGGTATGGAGCTATGGTGCTATGGAGCTCTGAAGCCATGGAGCTCTGGTGCTATGGAGCTCTGGAGGTATGGAGCTCTGGAGGTATGGAGCTCTGGAGGTATGGAGCTATGGAGCCCTGGAGCTCTGGAGCTCTGGAGGTATGGAGCTATGGTGCTATGGAGCTCTGAAGCCATGGAGCTCTGGTGCTATGGAGCTATGGAGCTCTGGTGCTATGGAGCTATGGAGGTATGGAGCCACCAGCCAGCACCCTCCGTGGCTGGATCAATGGAAGTGTTTTAGGTACCAGGCAGCCAAAGGGCCGAGGCCTCACGCTCGACCACGCCGGCGCAGAGTTCCAGCCGCTCGGATAAGCTCTGTCACTCACCCGCCGCGCAGCCACCGGTAACGGGGAAATGTCGCCGCCTGGCGGACACGCCGTTGTAAATGAATGGGCTTTCGCACTTAGTGCAATTTTCGCCAACTCTCTGACTTAGAGTTATGGAAGTATGGAGCTATGGAGCCACCAGCCACCCAGGCTGGAGCTATGGAGCTCTGGAGGTATGGAGCTCAGGTGCTATGGAAGTATGGAGCTATGGAGCTATGGAAGTATGGAGCTATGGAGCTATGGAGCTCTGGAAGTATGGAGCTATGGAGCTCTGGAGGTATGGAGCTATGGAGCCCTGGAGCCCTGGAGCTATGGAGCTCTGGTGCTATGGAGGTATGGAGCTCTGGAGGTATGGAGCTCTGGAGGTATGGAGCTATGGAGCTATGGAGCCCTGGAGCTATGGAGCTATGGAGCCCTGGAGCTATGGAGCTATGGAGCCCTGGAGCTATGGAGCTATGGAGCTCTGGTGCTATGGAGCTATGGAGCTCTGGTGCTATGGAGCTATGGAGCTCTGGTGCTATGGAGCTATGGAGCTCTGGTGCTATGGAGCTATGGAGCTCTGGAAGTATGGAGCTATGGAGCTCTGGAGGTATGGAGCTATGGAGCCCTGGAGCTATGGAGCCCTGGAGCTATGGAAGTATGGAGCTCTGGTGCTATGGAGCTATGGAGCTCTGGTGCTATGGAGCTATGGAGCTCTGGAGCTATGGAGCTCTGGAGGTATGGAGCTATGGAGCTATGGAGCTATGGAGCTCTGGAGGTATGGAGCTATGGAGCTATGGAAGTATGGAGCTCTGGTGCTATGGAGCTATGGAGCTCTGGTGCTATGGAGCTATGGAGCTCTGGTGCTATGGAGCTATGGAGCTATGGAGCTCTGGAAGTATGGAGCTCTGGTGCTATGGAGCTATGGAGCTCTGGTGCTATGGAGCTATGGAGCTCTGGTGCTATGGAGCTATGGAGCTCTGGTGCTATGGAGCTCTGGTGCTATGGAGCTCTGGTGCTATGGAGCTATGGAGCTCTGGTGCTATGGAGCTATGGAGCTCTGGAGGTATGGAGCTCTGGAGGTATGGAGCTCTGGAGGTATGGAGCTTTGGAGCCCTGGAGCTCTGGAGGTATGGAGCTATGGTGCTATGGAGCTCTGAAGCCATGGAGCTCTGGTGCTATGGAGCTCTGGAGCTCTGGAGGTATGGAGCTCTGGAGGTATGGAGCTATGGAGCCCTGGAGCTCTGGAGGTATGGAGCTATGGTACTATGGAGCTCTGAAGCCATGGAGCTCTGGTGCTATGGAGCTCTGGAGCTCTGGAGGTATGGAGCTCTGGAGGTATGGAGCTATGGAGCCCTGGAGCTCTGGAGGTATGGAGCTATGGTGCTATGGAGCTCTGAAGCCATGGAGCTCTGGTGCTATGGAGCTCTGGAGCTCTGGAGGTATGGAGCTCTGGAGGTATGGAGCTCTGGAGGTATGGAGCTATGGAGCCCTGGAGCTCTGGAGGTATGGAGCTATGGTGCTATGGAGCTCTGAAGCCATGGAGCTCTGGTGCTATGGAGCTCTGGAGGTATGGAGCTCTGGAGGTATGGAGCTATGGAGCCCTGGAGCTCTGGAGGTATGGAGCTATGGTGCTATGGAGCTCTGAAGCCATGGAGGTCTGGTGCTATTGAGCTCTGGAGGTATGGAGCTCTGGAGGTATGGAGCTCTGGAGGTATGGAGCTATGGAGCCCTGGAGCTCTGGAGGTATGGAGCTATGGTGCTATGGAGCTCTGAAGCCATGGAGCTCTGGTGCTATGGAGCTCTGGAGGTATGGAGCTCTGGAGGTATGGAGCTCTGGAGGTATGGAGCTATGGAGCCCTGGAGCTCTGGAGGTATGGAGCTATGGTGCTATGGAGCTCTGAAGCCATGGAGCTCTGGTGCTATGGAGCTATGGAGCTCTGGTGCTATGGAGCTATGGAGGTATGGAGCCACCAGCCAGCACCCTCCGTGGCTGGATCAATGGAAGTGTTTTAGGTACCAGGCAGCCAAAGGGCCGAGGCCTCACGCTCGACCACGCCGGCGCAGAGTTCCAGCCGCTCGGATAAGCTCTGTCACTCACCCGCCGCGCAGCCACCGGTAACGGGGAAATGTCGCCGCCTTGTGGACACGCCGTTGTAAATGAATGGGCTTTCGCACTTAGTGCAATTTTCGCCAACTCTCTGACTTAGAGCTATGGAAGTATGGAGCTATGGAGCCACCAGCCACCCAGGCTGGAGCTCTGGAGCTCTGGAGGTATGGAGCTCTGGTGCTATGGAAGTATGGAGCTCTGGTGCTATGGAAGTATGGAGCTATGGAGGTATGGAAGTATGGAGCTATGGAAGTATGGAGCTATGGAGCTCTGGAAGTATGGAGCTATGGAGCTCTGGAGGTATGGAGCCCTGGAGCTATGGAGCCCTGGAGCTATGGAAGTATGGAGCTCTGGTGCTATGGAGCTATGGAGCTCTGGTGCTATGGAGCTATGGAGCTATGGAGCTCTGGAGCTATGGAGCTCTGGAGGTATGGAGCTATGGAGCTATGGAGCTCTGGAGGTATGGAGCTATGGAGCTATGGAAGTATGGAGCTCTGGTGCTATGGAGCTATGGAGCTCTGGTGCTATGGAGCTATGGAGCTCTGGTGCTATGGAGCTATGGAGCTATGGAGCTCTGGAAGTATGGAGCTCTGGTGCTATGGAGCTATGGAGCTCTGGTGCTATGGAGCTATGGAGCTCTGGTGCTATGGAGCTCTGGTGCTATGGAGCTCTGGTGCTATGGAGCTATGGAGCTCTGGTGCTATGGAGCTATGGAGCTCTGGAGGTATGGAGCTCTGGAGGTATGGAGCTCTGGAGGTATGGAGCTATGGAGCCCTGGAGCTCTGGAGGTATGGAGCTATGGTGCTATGGAGCTCTGAAGCCATGGAGCTCTGGTGCTATGGAGCTCTGGAGCTCTGGAGGTATGGAGCTCTGGAGGTATGGAGCTATGGAGCCCTGGAGCTCTGGAGGTATGGAGCTATGGAGCTCTGAAGCCATGGAGCTCTGGTGCTATGGAGCTCTGGAGCTCTGGAGGTATGGAGCTCTGGAGGTATGGAGCTATGGAGCCCTGGAGCTCTGGAGGTATGGAGCTATGGTGCTATGGAGCTCTGAAGCCATGGAGCTCTGGTGCTATGGAGCTCTGGAGGTATGGAGCTCTGGAGGTATGGAGCTCTGGAGGTATGGAGCTATGGAGCCCTGGAGCTCTGGAGGTATGGAGCTATGGTGCTATGGAGCTCTGAAGCCATGGAGCTCTGGTGCTATGGAGCTCTGGAGGTATGGAGCTCTGGAGGTATGGAGCTCTGGAGGTATGGAGCTATGGAGCCCTGGAGCTCTGGAGGTATGGAGCTATGGTGCTATGGAGCTCTGAAGCCATGGAGCTCTGGTGCTATGGAGCTATGGAGCTCTGGTGCTATGGAGCTATGGAGGTATGGAGCCACCAGCCAGCACCCTCCGTGGCTGGATCAATGGAAGTGTTTTAGGTACCAGGCAGCCAAAGGGCCGAGGCCTCACGCTCGACCACGCCGGCGCAGAGTTCCAGCCGCTCGGATAAGCTCTGTCACTCACCCGCCGCGCAGCCACCGGTAACGGGGAAATGTCGCCGCCTGGCGGACACGCCGTTGTAAATGAATGGGCTTTCGCACTTAGTGCAATTTTCGCCAACTCTCTGACTTAGAGCTATGGAAGTATGGAGCTATGGAGCCACCAGCCACCCAGGCTGGAGCTATGGAGCTCTGGAGGTATGGAGCTCAGGTGCTATGGAAGTATGGAGCTATGGAGCTATGGAAGTATGGAGCTATGGAGCTATGGAGCTCTGGAAGTATGGAGCTATGGAGCTCTGGAGGTATGGAGCTATGGAGCCCTGGAGCCCTGGAGCTATGGAGCTCTGGTGCTATGGAGGTATGGAGCTCTGGAGGTATGGAGCTCTGGAGGTATGGAGCTATGGAGCTATGGAGCCCTGGAGCTATGGAGCTATGGAGCCCTGGAGCTATGGAGCTATGGAGCCCTGGAGCTATGGCGCTATGGAGCTCTGGTGCTATGGAGCTATGGAGCTCTGGTGCTATGGAGCTATGGAGCTCTGGTGCTATGGAGCTATGGAGCTCTGGTGCTATGGAGCTATGGAGCTCTGGAAGTATGGAGCTATGGAGCTCTGGAGGTATGGAGCTATGGAGCCCTGGAGCTATGGAGCCCTGGAGCTATGGAAGTATGGAGCTCTGGTGCTATGGAGCTATGGAGCTCTGGTGCTATGGAGCTATGGAGCTCTGGTGCTATGGAGCTCTGGAGGTATGGAGCTATGGAGCTATGGAGCTCTGGAGGTATGGAGCTATGGAGCTATGGAAGTATGGAGCTCTGGTGCTATGGAGCTATGGAGCTCTGGTGCTATGGAGCTATGGAGCTCTGGAGGTATGGAGCTATGGAGCCCTGGAGCTCTTGAGGTATGGAGCTATGGTGCTATGGAGCTCTGAAGCCATGGAGCTCTGGTGCTATGGAGCTCTGGAGCTCTGGAGGTATGGAGCTCTGGAGGTATGGAGCTATGGAGCCCTGGAGCTCTGGAGGTATGGAGCTATGGTGCTATGGAGCTCTGAAGCCATGGAGCTCTGGTGCTATGGAGCTCTGGAGCTCTGGAGGTATGGAGCTCTGGAGGTATGGAGCTCTGGAGGTATGGAGCTATGGAGCCCTGGAGCTCTGGAGGTATGGAGCTATGGTGCTATGGAGCTCTGAAGCCATGGAGCTCTGGTGCTATGGAGCTCTGGAGGTATGGAGCTCTGGAGGTATGGAGCTCTGGAGGTATGGAGCTATGGAGCCCTGGAGCTCTGGAGGTATGGAGCTATGGTGCTATGGAGCTCTGAAGCCATGGAGCTCTGGTGCTATGGAGCTATGGAGCTCTGGTGCTATGGAGCTATGGAGGTATGGAGCCACCAGCCAGCACCCTCCGTGGCTGGATCAATGGAAGTGTTTTAGGTACCAGGCAGCCAAAGGGCCGAGGCCTCACGCTCGACCACGCCGGCGCAGAGTTCCAGCCGCTCGGATAAGCTCTGTCACTCACCCGCCGCGCAGCCACCGGTAACGGGGAAATGTCGCCGCCTTGTGGACACGCCGTTGTAAATGAATGGGCTTTCGCACTTAGTGCAATTTTCGCCAACTCTCTGACTTAGAGCTATGGAAGTATGGAGCTATGAAGCCACCAGCCACCCAGGCTGGAGCTCTGGAGCTCTGGAGGTATGGAGCTCTGGTGCTATGGAAGTATGGAGCTCTGGTGCTATGGAAGTATGGAGCTATGGAGGTATGGAAGTATGGAGCTATGGAAGTATGGAGCTATGGAGCTCTGGAAGTATGGAGCTATGGAGCTCTGGAGGTATGGAGCCCTGGAGCTATGGAGCCCTGGAGCTATGGAATTATGGAGCTCTGGTGCTATGGAGCTATGGAGCTCTGGTGCTATGGAGCTATGGAGCTATGGAGCTCTGGAGCTATGGAGCTCTGGAGGTATGGAGCTATGGAGCTATGGAGCTCTGGAGGTATGGAGCTATGGAGCTATGGAAGTATGGAGCTCTGGTGCTATGGAGCTATGGAGCTCTGGTGCTATGGAGCTATGGAGCTCTGGTGCTATGGAGCTATGGAGCTATGGAGCTCTGGAAGTATGGAGCTCTGGTGCTATGGAGCTATGGAGCTCTGGTGCTATGGAGCTATGGAGCTCTGGTGCTATGGAGCTCTGGTGCTATGGAGCTCTGGTGCTATGGAGCTATGGAGCTCTGGTGCTATGGAGCTCTGGAGGTATGGAGCTCTGGAGGTATGGAGCTCTGGAGGTATGGAGCTATGGAGCCCTGGAGCTCTGGAGGTATGGAGCTATGGTGCTATGGAGCTCTGAAGCCATGGAGCTCTGGTGCTATGGAGCTATGGAGCTCTGGTGCTATGGAGCTATGGAGCTATGGAGCTCTGGAAGTATGGAGCTCTGGTGCTATGGAGCTATGGAGCTCTGGTGCTATGGAGCTATGGAGCTCTGGTCCTATGGAGCTATGGAGCTCTGGTGCTATGGAGCTCTGGTGCTATGGAGCTCTGGTGCTATGGAGCTATGGAGCTCTGGTGCTATGGAGCTATGGAGCTCTGGAGGTATGGAGCTCTGGAGGTATGGAGCTCTGGAGGTATGGAGCTATGGAGCCCTGGAGCTCTGGAGGTATGGAGCTATGGTGCTATGGAGCTCTGAAGCCATGGAGCTCTGGTGCTATGGAGCTCTGGAGCTCTGGAGGTATGGAGCTCTGGAGGTATGGAGCTATGGAGCCCTGGAGCTCTGGAGGTATGGAGCTATGGTGCTATGGAGCTCTGAAGCCATGGAGCTCTGGTGCTATGGAGCTCTGGAGCTCTGGAGGTATGGAGCTCTGGCGGTATGGAGCTCTGGAGGTATGGAGCTATGGAGCCCTGGAGCTCTGGAGGTATGGAGCTATGGTGCTATGGAGCTCTGAAGCCATGGAGCTCTGGTGCTATGGAGCTCTGGAGGTATGGAGCTCTGGAGGTATGGAGCTCTGGAGGTATGGAGCTATGGAGCCCTGGAGCTCTGGAGGTATGGAGCTATGGTGCTATGGAGCTCTGAAGCCATGGAGCTATGGTGCTATGGAGCTCTGGAGGTATGGAGCTCTGGAGGTATGGAGCTCTGGAGGTATGGAGCTATGGAGCCCTGGAGCTCTGGAGGTATGGAGCTATGGTGCTATGGAGCTCTGAAGCCATGGAGCTCTGGTGCTATGGAGCTATGGAGCTCTGGTGCTATGGAGCTATGGAGGTATGGAGCCACCAGCCAGCACCCTCCGTGGCTGGATCAATGGAAGTGTTTTAGGTACCAGGCAGCCAAAGGGCCGAGGCCTCACGCTCGACCACGCCGGCGCAGAGTTCCAGCCGCTCGGATAAGCTCTGTCACTCACCCGCCGCGCAGCCACCGGTAACGGGGAAATGTCGCCGCCTGGCGGACACGCCGTTGTAAATGAATGGGCTTTCGCACTTAGTGCAATTTTCGCCAACTCTCTGACTTAGAGCTATGGAAGTATGGAGCTATGGAGCCACCAGCCACCCAGGCTGGAGCTATGGAGCTCTGGAGGTATGGAGCTCAGGTGCTATGGAAGTATGGAGCTATGGAGCTATGGAAGTATGGAGCTATGGAGCTATGGAGCTCTGGAAGTATGGAGCTATGGAGCTCTGGAGGTATGGAGCTATGGAGCCCTGGAGCCCTGGAGCTATGGAGCTCTGGTGCTATGGAGGTATGGAGCTCTGGAGGTATGGAGCTCTGGAGGTATGGAGCTATGGAGCTATGGAGCCCTGGAGCTATGGAGCTATGGAGCCCTGGAGCTATGGAGCTATGGAGCCCTGGAGCTATGGAGCTATGGAGCTCTGGTGCTATGGAGCTATGGAGCTCTGGTGCTATGGAGCTATGGAGCTCTGGTGCTATGGAGCTATGGAGCTATGGTGCTATGGAGCTATGGAGCTCTGGAAGTATGGAGCTATGGAGCTCTGGAGGTATGGAGCTATGGAGCCCTGGAGCTATGGAGCCCTGGAGCTATGGAAGTATGGAGCTCTGGTGCTATGGAGCTATGGAGCTCTGGTGCTATGGAGCTATGGAGCTCTGGAGCTATGGAGCTCTGGAGGTATGGAGCTATGGAGCTATGGAGCTCTGGAGGTATGGAGGTATGGAGCTCTGGAGGTATGGAGCTATGGAGCTATGGAGCCCTGGAGCTATGGAGCTATGGAGCTCTGGAGCTCTGGAGGTATGGAGCTCTGGAGGTATGGAGCTCTGGAGGTATGGAGCTATGGAGCCCTGGAGCTCTGGAGGTATGGAGCTATGGTGCTATGGAGCTCTGAAGCCATGGAGCTCTGGTGCTATGGAGCTCTGGAGGTATGGAGCTCTGGAGGTATGGAGCTCTGGAGGTATGGAGCTATGGAGCCCTGGAGCTCTGGAGGTATGGAGCTATGGTGCTATGGAGCTCTGAAGCCATGGAGCTCTGGTGCTATGGAGCTCTGGAGGTATGGAGCTCTGGAGGTATGGAGCTCTGGAGGTATGGAGCTATGGAGCCCTGGAGCTCTGGAGGTATGGAGCTATGGTGCTATGGAGCTCTGAAGCCATGGAGCTCTGGTGCTATGGAGCTATGGAGCTCTGGTGCTATGGAGCTATGGAGGTATGGAGCCACCAGCCAGCACCCTCCGTGGCTGGATCAATGGAAGTGTTTTAGGTACCAGGCAGCCAAAGGGCCGAGGCCTCACGCTCGAGCACGCCGGCGCAGAGTTCCAGCCGCTCGGATAAGCTCTGTCACTCACCCGCCGCGCAGCCACCGGTAACGGGGAAATGTCGCCGCCTTGTGGACACGCCGTTGTAAATGAATGGGCTTTCGCACTTAGTGCAATTTTCGCCAACTCTCTGACTTAGAGCTATGGAAGTATGGAGCTATGGAGCCACCAGCCACCCAGGCTGGAGCTCTGGAGCTCTGGAGGTATGGAGCTCTGGTGCTATGGAAGTATGGAGCTCTGGTGCTATGGAAGTATGGAGCTATGGAGGTATGGAAGTATGGAGCTATGGAAGTATGGAGCTATGGAGCTCTGGAAGTATGGAGCTATGGAGCTCTGGAGGTATGGAGCCCTGGAGCTATGGAGCCCTGGAGCTATGGAAGTATGGAGCTCTGGTGCTATGGAGCTATGGAGCTCTGGTGCTATGGAGCTATGGAGCTCTGGAGCTATGGAGCTATGGAGCTCTGGAGGTATGGAGCTATGGAGCTATGGAGCTCTGGAGGTATGGAGCTATGGAGCTATGGAAGTATGGAGCTCTGGTGCTATGGAGCTATGGAGCTCTGGTGCTATGGAGCTATGGAGCTCTGGTGCTATGGAGCTATGGAGCTATGGAGCTCTGGAAGTATGGAGCTCTGGTGCTATGGAGCTATGGAGCTCTGGTGCTATGGAGCTATGGAGCTCTGGTGCTATGGAGTTCTGGTGCTATGGAGCTCTGGTGCTATGGAGCTATGGAGCTCTGGTGCTATGGAGCTCTGGAGGTATGGAGCTCTGGAGGTATGGAGCTCTGGAGGTATGGAGCTATGGAGCCCTGGAGCTCTGGAGGTATGGAGCTATGGTGCTATGGAGCTCTGAAGCCATGGAGCTCTGGTGCTATGGAGCTATGGAGCTCTGGTGCTATGGAGCTATGGAGCTATGGAGCTCTGGAAGTATGGAGCTCTGGTGCTATGGAGCTATGGAGCTCTGGTGCTATGGAGCTATGGAGCTCTGGTGCTATGGAGCTATGGAGCTCTGGTGCTATGGAGCTCTGGTGCTATGGAGCTCTGGTGCTATGGAGCTATGGAGCTCTGGTGCTATGGAGCTATGGAGCTCTGGAGGTATGGAGCTCTGGAGGTATGGAGCTCTGGAGGTATGGAGCTATGGAGCCCTGGAGCTCTGGAGGTATGGAGCTATGGTGCTATGGAGCTCTGAAGCCATGGAGCTCTGGTGCTATGGAGCTCTGGAGCTCTGGAGGTATGGAGCTCTGGAGGTATGGAGCTATGGAGCCCTGGAGCTCTGGAGGTATGGAGCTATGGAGCTCTGAAGCCATGGAGCTCTGGTGCTATGGAGCTCTGGAGCTCTGGAGGTATGGAGCTCTGGAGGTATGGAGCTCTGGAGGTATGGAGCTATGGAGCCCTGGAGCTCTGGAGGTATGGAGCTATGGTGCTATGGAGCTCTGAAGCCATGGAGCTCTGGTGCTATGGAGCTCTGGAGGTATGGAGCTCTGGAGGTATGGAGCTCTGGAGGTATGGAGCTATGGAGCCCTGGAGCTCTGGAGGTATGGAGCTATGGTGCTATGGAGCTCTGAAGCCATGGAGCTCTGGTGCTATGGAGCTCTGGAGGTATGGAGCTCTGGAGGTATGGAGCTCTGGAGGTATGGAGCTATGGAGCCCTGGAGCTCTGGAGGTATGGAGCTATGGTGCTATGGAGCTCTGAAGCCATGGAGCTCTGGTGCTATGGAGCTATGGAGCTCTGGTGCTATGGAGCTATGGAGGTATGGAGCCACCAGCCAGCACCCTCCGTGGCTGGATCAATGGAAGTGTTTTAGGTACCAGGCAGCCAAAGGGCCGAGGCCTCACGCTCGACCACGCCGGCGCAGAGTTCCAGCCGCTCGGATAAGCTCTGTCACTCACCCGCCGCGCAGCCACCGGTAACGGGGAAATGTCGCCGCCTGGCGGACACGCCGTTGTAAATAAATGGGCTTTCGCACTTAGTGCAATTTTCGCCAACTCTCTGACTTAGAGCTATGGAAGTATGGAGCTATGGAGCCACCAGCCACCCAGGCTGGAGCTATGGAGCTCTGGAGGTATGGAGCTCAGGTGCTATGGAAGTATGGAGCTATGGAGCTATGGAAGTATGGAGCTATGGAGCTATGGAGCTCTGGAAGTATGGAGCTATGGAGCTCTGGAGGTATGGAGCTATGGAGCCCTGGAGCTATGGAGCTCTGGTGCTATGGAGGTATGGAGCTCTGGAGGTATGGAGCTCTGGAGGTATGGAGCTATGGAGCCCTGGAGCTATGGAGCTATGGAGCCCTGGAGCTATGGAGCCCTGGAGCTATGGAGCTATGGAGCTCTGGTGCTATGGAGCTATGGAGCTCTGGTGCTATGGAGCTATGGAGCTCTGGTGCTATGGAGCTATGGAGCTCTGGTGCTATGGAGCTATGGAGCTCTGGAAGTATGGAGCTATGGAGCTCTGGAGGTATGGAGCTATGGAGCCCTGGAGCTATGGAGCCCTGGAGCTATGGAAGTATGGAGCTCTGGTGCTATGGAGCTATGGAGCTCTGGTGCTATGGAGCTATGGAGCTCTGGTGCTATGGAAGTATGGAGCTATGGAGGTATGGAAGTATGGAGCTATGGAAGTATGGAGCTATGGAGCTCTGGAAGTATGGAGCTATGGAGCTCTGGAGGTATGGAGCCCTGGAGCTATGGAGCCCTGGAGCTATGGAAGTATGGAGCTCTGGTGCTATGGAGCTATGGAGCTCTGGTGCTATGGAGCTATGGAGCTATGGAGCTCTGGAGCTATGGAGCTCTGGAGGTATGGAGCTATGGAGCTATGGAGCTCTGGAGGTATGGAGCTATGGAGCTATGGAAGTATGGAGCTCTGGTGCTATGGAGCTATGGAGCTCTGGTGCTATGGAGCTATGGAGCTCTGGTGCTATGGAGCTATGGAGCTATGGAGCTCTGGAAGTATGGAGCTCTGGTGCTATGGAGCTATGGAGCTCTGGTGCTATGGAGCTATGGAGCTCTGGTGCTATGGAGCTCTGGTGCTATGGAGCTCTGGTGCTATGGAGCTATGGAGCTCTGGTGCTATGGAGCTATGGAGCTCTGGAGGTATGGAGCTCTGGAGGTATGGAGCTCTGGAGGTATGGAGCTATGGAGCCCTGGAGCTCTGGAGGTATGGAGCTAAGGTGCTATGGAGCTCTGAAGCCATGGAGCTCTGGTGCTATGGAGCTCTGGAGCTCTGGAGGTATGGAGCTCTGGAGGTATGGAGCTATGGAGCCCTGGAGCTCTGGAGGTATGGAGCTATGGAGCTCTGAAGCCATGGAGCTCTGGTGCTATGGAGCTCTGGAGCTCTGGAGGTATGGAGCTCTGGAGGTATGGAGCTCTGGAGGTATGGAGCTATGGAGCCCTGGAGCTCTGGAGGTATGGAGCTATGGTGCTATGGAGCTCTGAAGCCATGGAGCTCTGGTGCTATGGAGCTCTGGAGGTATGGAGCTCTGGAGGTATGGAGCTCTGGAGGTATGGAGCTATGGAGCCCTGGAGCTCTGGAGGTATGGAGCTATGGTGCTATGGAGCTCTGAAGCCATGGAGCTCTGGTGCTATGGAGCTCTGGAGGTATGGAGCTTTGGAGGTATGGAGCTCTGGAGGTATGGAGCTATGGAGCCCTGGAGCTCTGGAGGTATGGAGCTATGGTGCTATGGAGCTCTGAAGCCATGGAGCTCTGGTGCTATGGAGCTATGGAGCTCTGGTGCTATGGAGCTATGGAGGTATGGAGCCACCAGCCAGCACCCTCCGTGGCTGGATCAATGGAAGTGTTTTAGGTACCAGGCAGCCAAAGGGCCGAGGCCTCACGCTCGACCACGCCGGCGCAGAGTTCCAGCCGCTCGGATAAGCTCTGTCACTCACCCGCCGCGCAGCCACCGGTAACGGGGAAATGTCGCCGCCTTGTGGACACGCCGTTGTAAATGAATGGGCTTTCGCACTTAGTGCAATTTTCGCCAACTCTCTGACTTAGAGCTATGGAAGTATGGAGCTATGGAGCCACCAGCCACCCAGGCTGGAGCTCTGGAGCTCTGGAGGTATGGAGCTCTGGTGCTATGGAAGTATGGAGCTCTGGTGCTATGGAAGTATGGAGCTATGGAGGTATGGAAGTATGGAGCTATGGAAGTATGGAGCTATGGAGCTCTGGAAGTATGGAGCTATGGAGCTCTGGAGGTATGGAGCCCTGGAGCTATGGAGCCCTGGAGCTATGGAAGTATGGAGCTCTGGTGCTATGGAGCTATGGAGCTCTGGTGCTATGGAGCTATGGAGCTATGGAGCTCTGGAGCTATGGAGCTCTGGAGGTATGGAGCTATGGAGCTATGGAGCTCTGGAGGTATGGAGCTATGGAGCTATGGAAGTATGGAGCTCTGGTGCTATGGAGCTATGGAGCTCTGGTGCTATGGAGCTATGGAGCTCTGGTGCTATGGAGCTATGGAGCTATGGAGCTCTGGAAGTATGGAGCTCTGGTGCTATGGAGCTATGGAGCTCTGGTGCTATGGAGCTATGGAGCTCTGGTGCTATGGAGCTCTGGTGCTATGGAGCTCTGGTGCTATGGAGCTATGGAGCTCTGGTGCTATGGAGCTCTGGAGGTATGGAGCTCTGGAGGTATGGAGCTCTGGAGGTATGGAGCTATGGAGCCCTGGAGCTCTGGAGGTATGGAGCTATGGTGCTATGGAGCTCTGAAGCCATGGAGCTCTGGTGCTATGGAGCTATGGAGCTCTGGTGCTATGGAGCTATGGAGCTATGGAGCTCTGGAAGTATGGAGCTCTGGTGCTATGGAGCTATGGAGCTCTGGTGCTATGGAGCTATGGAGCTCTGGTGCTATGGAGCTATGGAGCTCTGGTGCTATGGAGCTCTGGTGCTATGGAGCTCTGGTGCTATGGAGCTATGGAGCTCTGGTGCTATGGAGCTATGGAGCTCTGGAGGTATGGAGCTCTGGAGGTATGGAGCTCTGGAGGTATGGAGCTATGGAGCCCTGGAGCTCTGGAGGTATGGAGCTATGGTGCTATGGAGCTCTGAAGCCATGGAGCTCTGGTGCTATGGAGCTCTGGAGCTCTGGAGGTATGGAGCTCTGGAGGTATGGAGCCCTGGAGCTCTGGAGGTATGGAGCTATGGTGCTATGGAGCTCTGAAGCCATGGAGCTCTGGTGCTATGGAGCTCTGGAGCTCTGGAGGTATGGAGCTCTGGAGGTATGGAGCTCTGGAGGTATGGAGCTATGGAGCCCTGGAGCTCTGGAGGTATGGAGCTATGGTGCTATGGAGCTCTGAAGCCATGGAGCTCTGGTGCTATGGAGCTCTGGAGGTATGGAGCTCTGGAGGTATGGAGCTCTGGAGGTATGGAGCTATGGAGCCCTGGAGCTCTGGAGGTATGGAGCTATGGTGCTATGGAGCTCTGAAGCCATGGAGCTCTGGTGCTATGGAGCTCTGGAGGTATGGAGCTCTGGAGGTATGGAGCTCTGGAGGTATGGAGCTATGGAGCCCTGGAGCTCTGGAGGTATGGAGCTATGGTGCTATGGAGCTCTGAAGCCATGGAGCTCTGGTGCTATGGAGCTATGGAGCTCTGGTGCTATGGAGCTATGGAGGTATGGAGCCACCAGCCAGCACCCTCCGTGGCTGGATCAATGGAAGTGTTTTAGGTACCAGGCAGCCAAAGGGCCGAGGCCTCACGCTCGACCACGCCGGCGCAGAGTTCCAGCCGCTCGGATAAGCTCTGTCACTCACCCGCCGCGCAGCCACCGGTAACGGGGAAATGTCGCCGCCTGGCGGACACGCCGTTGTAAATGAATGGGCTTTCGCACTTAGTGCAATTTTCGCCAACTCTCTGACTTAGAGCTATGGAAGTATGGAGCTATGGAGCCACCAACCACCCAGGCTGGAGCTCTGGAGCTCTGGAGGTATGGAGCTCTGGTGCTATGGAAGTATGGAGCTCTGGTGCTATGGAAGTATGGAGCTATGGAGGTATGGAAGTATGGAGCTATGGAAGTATGGAGCTATGGAGCTCTGGAAGTATGGAGCTATGGAGCTCTGGAGGTATGGAGCCCTGGAGCTATGGAGCCCTGGAGCTATGGAAGTATGGAGCTCTGGTGCTATGGAGCTATGGAGCTCTGGTGCTATGGAGCTATGGAGCTATGGAGCTATGGAGCTCTGGAGCTATGGAGCTCTGGAGGTATGGAGCTATGGAGTTATGGAGCTCTGGAGGTATGGAGCTATGGAGCTATGGAAGTATGGAGCTCTGGTGCTATGGAGCTATGGAGCTCTGGTGCTATGGAGCTATGGAGCTCTGGTGCTATGGAGCTATGGAGCTATGGAGCTCTGGAAGTATGGAGCTCTGGTGCTATGGAGCTATGGAGCTCTGGTGCTATGGAGCTATGGAGCTCTGGTGCTATGGAGCTCTGGTGCTATGGAGCTCTGGTGCTATGGAGCTATGGAGCTCTGGTGCTATGGAGCTCTGGAGGTATGGAGCTCTGGAGGTATGGAGCTCTGGAGGTATGGAGCTATGGAGCCCTGGAGCTCTGGAGGTATGGAGCTATGGTGCTATGGAGCTCTGAAGCCATGGAGCTCTGGTGCTATGGAGCTATGGAGCTCTGGTGCTATGGAGCTATGGAGCTATGGAGCTCTGGAAGTATGGAGCTCTGGTGCTATGGAGCTATGGAGCTCTGGTGCTATGGAGCTATGGAGCTCTGGTGCTATGGAGCTATGGAGCTCTGGTGCTATGGAGCTCTGGTGCTATGGAGCTCTGGTGCTATGGAGCTATGGAGCTCTGGTGCTATGGAGCTATGGAGCTCTGGAGGTATGGAGCTCTGGAGGTATGGAGCTCTGGAGGTATGGAGCTATGGAGCCCTGGAGCTCTGGAGGTATGGAGCCTTGTGGACACGCCGTTGTAAATGAATGGGCTTTCGCACTTAGTGCAATTTTCGCCAACTCTCTGACTGGAGCTATGGAAGTATGGAGCTATGGAGCCACCAGCCACCCAGGCTGGAGCTATGGAGCTCTGGAGGTATGGAGCTCTGGTGCTATGGAAGTATGGAGCTATGGAGCTATGGAAGTATGGAGCTATGGAGCTATGGAGCTCTGGAAGTATGGAGCTATGGAGCTCTGGAGGTATGGAGCTATGGAGCCCTGGAGCCCTGGATCTATGGAGCCCTGGAGCTATGGAGCTATGGAGCCCTGGAGCTATGGAGCTATGGAGCCCTGGAGCTATGGAGCTATGGAGCTCTGGTGCTATGGAGCTATGGAGCTCTGGTGCTATGGAGCTATGGAGCTCTGGTGCTATGGAGCTATGGAGCTCTGGTGCTATGGAGCTATGGAGCTCTGGAAGTATGGAGCTATGGAGCTCTGGAGGTATGGAGCTATGGAGCTCTGGAGGTATGGAGCTATGGAGCCCTGGAGCTATGGAGCCCTGGAGCTATGGAAGTATGGAGCTCTGGTGCTATGGAGCTATGGAGCTCTGGTGCTATGGAGCTATGGAGCTCTGGAGCTATGGAGCTCTGGAGGTATGGAGCTCTGGAGGTATGGAGCTCTGGAGGTATGGAGCTATGGAGCTATGGAGCCCTGGAGCTATGGAGCTATGGAGCCCTGGAGCTATGGAGGTATGGAGCCCTGGAGCTATGGAGCTATGGAGCTCTGGTGCTATGGAGCTATGGAGCTCTGGTGCTATGGAGCTATGGAGCTCTGGTGCTATGGAGCTATGGAGCTCTGGTGCTATGGAGCTATGGAGCTCTGGAAGTATGGAGCTATGGAGCTCTGGAGGTATGGAGCTATGGAGCCCTGGAGCTATGGAGCCCTGGAGCTATGGAAGTATGGAGCTCTGGTGCTATGGAGCTATGGAGCTCTGGTGCTATGGAGCTATGGAGCTCTGGAGCTATGGAGCTCTGGAGGTATGGAGCTATGGAGCTATGGAGCTCTGGAGGTATGGAGCTATGGAGCTATGGAAGTATGGAGCTCTGGTGCTATGGAGCTATGGAGCTCTGGTGCTATGGAGCTATGGAGCTCTGGTGCTATGGAGCTATGGAGCTATGGAGCTCTGGAAGTATGGAGCTCTGGTGCTATGGAGCTATGGAGCTCTGGTGCTATGGAGCTATGGAGCTCTGGTGCTATGGAGCTATGGAGCTCTGGTGCTATGGAGCTCTGGTGCTATGGAGCTCTGGTGCTATGGAGCTATGGAGCTCTGGTGCTATGGAGCTATGGAGCTCTGGAGGTATGGAGCTCTGGAGGTATGGAGCTCTGGAGGTATGGAGCTTTGGAGCCCTGGAGCTCTGGAGGTATGGAGCTATGGTGCTATGGAGCTCTGAAGCCATGGAGCTCTGGTGCTATGGAGCTCTGGAGCTCTGGAGGTATGGAGCTCTGGAGGTATGGAGCTATGGAGCCCTGGAGCTCTGGAGGTATGGAGCTATGGTTCTATGGAGCTCTGAAGCCATGGAGCTCTGGTGCTATGGAGCTCTGGAGCTCTGGAGCTATGGAGCTCTGGTGCTATGGAGCTATGGAGCTATGGAGCTCTGGAGCTATGGAGCTCTGGAGGTATGGAGCTATGGAGCTATGGAGCTCTGGAGGTATGGAGCTATGGAGCTATGGAAGTATGGAGCTCTGGTGCTATGGAGCTATGGAGCTCTGGTGCTATGGAGCTATGGAGCTCTGGTGCTATGGAGCTATGGAGCTATGGAGCTCTGGAAGTATGGAGCTCTGGTGCTATGGAGCTATGGAGCTCTGGTGCTATGGAGCTATGGAGCTCTGGTGCTATGGAGCTCTGGTGCTATGGAGCTCTGGTGCTATGGAGCTATGGAGCTCTGGTGCTATGGAGCTCTGGAGGTATGGAGCTCTGGAGGTATGGAGCTCTGGAGGTATGGAGCTATGGAGCCCTGGAGCTCTGGAGGTATGGAGCTATGGTGCTATGGAGCTCTGAAGCCATGGAGCTCTGGTGCTATGGAGCTATGGAGCTCTGGTGCTATGGAGCTATGGAGCTATGGAGCTCTGGAAGTATGGAGCTCTGGTGCTATGGAGCTATGGAGCTCTGGTGCTATGGAGCTATGGAGCTCTGGTGCTATGGAGCTATGGAGCTCTGGTGCTATGGAGCTCTGGTGCTATGGAGCTCTGGTGCTATGGAGCTATGGAGCTCTGGTGCTATGGAGCTATGGAGCTCTGGAGGTATGGAGCTCTGGAGGTATGGAGCTCTGGAGGTATGGAGCTATGGAGCCCTGGAGCTCTGGAGGTATGGAGCTATGGTGCTATGGAGCTCTGAAGCCATGGAGCTCTGGTGCTATGGAGCTCTGGAGCTCTGGAGGTATGGAGCTCTGGAGGTATGGAGCTATGGAGCCCTGGAGCTCTGGAGGTATGGAGCTATGGTGCTATGGAGCTCTGAAGCCATGGAGCTCTGGTGCTATGGAGCTCTGGAGCTCTGGAGGTATGGAGCTCTGGAGGTATGGAGCTCTGGAGGTATGGAGCTATGGAGCCCTGGAGCTCTGGAGGTATGGAGCTATGGTGCTATGGAGCTCTGAAGCCATGGAGCTCTGGTGCTATGGAGCTCTGGAGGTATGGAGCTCTGGAGGTATGGAGCTCTGGAGGTATGGAGCTATGGAGCCCTGGAGCTCTGGAGGTATGGAGCTATGGTGCTATGGAGCTCTGAAGCCATGGAGCTCTGGTGCTATGGAGCTCTGGAGGTATGGAGCTCTGGAGGTATGGAGCTCTGGAGGTATGGAGCTATGGAGCCCTGGAGCTCTGGAGGTATGGAGCTATGGTGCTATGGAGCTCTGAAGCCATGGAGCTCTGGTGCTATGGAGCTATGGAGCTCTGGTGCTATGGAGCTATGGAGGTATGGAGCCACCAGCCAGCACCCTCCGTGGCTGGATCAATGGAAGTGTTTTAGGTACCAGGCAGCCAAAGGGCCGAGGCCTCACGCTCGACCACGCCGGCGCAGAGTTCCAGCCGCTCGGATAAGCTCTGTCACTCACCCGCCGCGCAGCCACCGGTAACGGGGAAATGTCGCCGCCTGGCGGACACGCCGTTGTAAATGAATGGGCTTTCGCACTTAGTGCAATTTTCGCCAACTCTCTGACTTAGAGCTATGGAAGTATGGAGCTATGGAGCCACCAGCCACCCAGGCTGGAGCTATGGAGCTCTGGAGGTATGGAGCTCAGGTGCTATGGAAGTATGGAGCTATGGAGCTATGGAAGTATGGAGCTATGGAGCTATGGAGCTCTGGAAGTATGGAGCTATGGAGCTCTGGAGGTATGGAGCTATGGAGCCCTGGAGCCCTGGAGCTATGGAGCTCTGGTGCTATGGAGGTATGGAGCTCTGGAGGTATGGAGCTCTGGAGGTATGGAGCTATGGAGCTATGGAGCTATGGAGCCCTGGAGCTATGGAGCTATGGAGCCCTGGAGCTATGGAGGTATGGAGCCCTGGAGCTATGGAGCTATGGAGCTCTGGTGCTATGGAGCTATGGAGCTCTGGTGCTATGGAGCTATGGAGCTCTGGTGCTATGGAGCTATGGAGCTCTGGTGCTATGGAGCTATGGAGCTCTGGAAGTATGGAGCTATGGAGCTCTGGAGGTATGGAGCTATGGAGCCCTGGAGCTATGGAGCCCTGGAGCTATGGAAGTATGGAGCTCTGGTGCTATGGAGCTATGGAGCTCTGGTGCTATGGAGCTATGGAGCTCTGGAGCTATGGAGCTCTGGAGGTATGGAGCTATGGAGCTATGGAGCTCTGGAGGTATGGAGCTATGGAGCTATGGAAGTATGGAGCTCTGGTGCTATGGAGCTATGGAGCTCTGGTGCTATGGAGCTATGGAGCTCTGGTGCTATGGAGCTATGGAGCTATGGAGCTCTGGAAGTATGGAGCTCTGGTGCTATGGAGCTATGGAGCTCTGGTGCTATGGAGCTATGGAGCTCTGGTGCTATGGAGCTATGGAGCTCTGGTGCTATGGAGCTCTGGTGCTATGGAGCTCTGGTGCTATGGAGCTATGGAGCTCTGGTGCTATGGAGCTATGGAGCTCTGGAGGTATGGAGCTCTGGAGGTATGGAGCTCTGGAGGTATGGAGCTTTGGAGCCCTGGAGCTCTGGAGGTATGGAGCTATGGTGCTATGGAGCTCTGAAGCCATGGAGCTCTGGTGCTATGGAGCTCTGGAGCTCTGGAGGTATGGAGCTCTGGAGGTATGGAGCTATGGAGCCCTGGAGCTCTGGAGGTATGGAGCTATGGTGCTATGGAGCTCTGAAGCCATGGAGCTCTGGTGCTATGGAGCTCTGGAGCTCTGGAGGTATGGAGCTCTGGAGGTATGGAGCTATGGAGCCCTGGAGCTCTGGAGGTATGGAGCTATGGTGCTATGGAGCTCTGAAGCCATGGAGCTCTGGTGCTATGGAGCTCTGGAGAGGCCTCGGCCCTTTGGCTGCCTGTAAATGAATGGGCTTTCGCACTTAGTGCAATTTTCGCCAACTCTCTGACTTAGAGCTATGGAAGTATGGAGCTATGGAGCCACCAGCCACCCAGGCTGGAGCTCTGGAGCTCTGGAGGTATGGAGCTCTGGTGCTATGGAAGTATGGAGCTCTGGTGCTATGGAAGTATGGAGCTATGGAGGTATGGAAGTATGGAGCTATGGAAGTATGGAGCTATGGAGCTCTGGAAGTATGGAGCTATGGAGCTCTGGAAGTATGGAGCTCTGGTGCTATGGAGCTATGGAGCTCTGGTGCTATGGAGCTATGGAGCTCTGGTGCTATGGAGCTCTGGTGCTATGGAGCTCTGGTGCTATGGAGCTATGGAGCTCTGGTGCTATGGAGCTCTGGAGGTATGGAGCTCTGGAGGTATGGAGCTCTGGAGGTATGGAGCTATGGAGCCCTGGAGCTCTGGAGGTATGGAGCTATGGTGCTATGGAGCTCTGAAGCCATGGAGCTCTGGTGCTATGGAGCTATGGAGCTCTGGTGCTATGGAGCTCTGGTGCTATGGAGCTATGGAGCTATGGAGCTCTGGAAGTATGGAGCTCTGGTGCTATGGAGCTATGGAGCTCTGGTGCTATGGAGCTATGGAGCTCTGGTGCTATGGAGCTATGGAGCTCTGGTGCTATGGAGCTCTGGTGCTATGGAGCTCTGGTGCTATGGAGCTATGGAGCTCTGGTGCTATGGAGCTATGGAGCTCTGGAGGTATGGAGCTCTGGAGGTATGGAGCTATGGAGCCCTGGAGCTCTGGAGGTATGGAGCTATGGTGCTATGGAGCTCTGAAGCCATGGAGCTCTGGTGCTATGGAGCTCTGGAGGTATGGAGCTCTGGAGGTATGGAGCTCTGGAGGTATGGAGCTCTGGAGGTATGGAGCTATGGAGCCCTGGAGCTCTGGAGGTATGGAGCTATGGAGCTATGGAGCTCTGGAGCTATGGAGCTCTGGAGGTATGGAGCTATGGAGCTATGGAGCTCTGGAGGTATGGAGCTATGGAGCTCTGGAGGTATGGAGCTCTGGAGGTATGGAGCTATGGAGCCCTGGAGCTCTGGAGGTATGGAGCTATGGTGCTATGGAGCTCTGAAGCCATGGAGCTCTGGTGCTATGGAGCTCTGGAGGTATGGAGCTCTGGAGGTATGGAGCTCTGGAGGTATGGAGCTATGGAGCCCTGGAGCTCTGGAGGTATGGAGCTATGGTGCTATGGAGCTCTGAAGCCATGGAGCTCTGGTGCTATGGAGCTCTGGAGGTATGGAGCTCTGGAGGTATGGAGCTCTGGAGGTATGGAGCTATGGAGCCCTGGAGCTCTGGAGGTATGGAGCTATGGTGCTATGGAGCTCTGAAGCCATGGAGCTCTGGTGCTATGGAGCTATGGAGCTCTGGTGCTATGGAGCTATGGAGGTATGGAGCCACCAGCCAGCACCCTCCGTGGCTGGATCAATGGAAGTGTTTTAGGTACCAGGCAGCCAAAGGGCCGAGGCCTCACGCTCGACCACGCCGGCGCAGAGTTCCAGCCGCTCGGATAAGCTCTGTCACTCACCCGCCGCGCAGCCACCGGTAACGGGGAAATGTCGCCGCCTTGTGGACACGCCGTTGTAAATGAATGGGCTTTCGCACTTAGTGCAATTTTCGCCAACTCTCTGACTTAGAGCTATGGAAGTATGGAGCTATGGAGCCACCAGCCACCCAGGCTGGAGCTCTGGAGCTCTGGAGGTATGGAGCTCTGGTGCTATGGAAGTATGGAGCTCTGGTGCTATGGAAGTATGGAGCTATGGAGGTATGGAAGTATGGAGCTATGGAAGTATGGAGCTATGGAGCTCTGGAAGTATGGAGCTATGGAGCTCTGGAGGTATGGAGCCCTGGAGCTATGGAGCCCTGGAGCTATGGAAGTATGGAGCTCTGGTGCTATGGAGCTATGGAGCTCTGGTGCTATGGAGCTATGGAGCTATGGAGCTCTGGAGCTATGGAGCTCTGGAGGTATGGAGCTATGGAGCTATGGAGCTCTGGAGGTATGGAGCTATGGAGCTATGGAAGTATGGAGCTCTGGTGCTATGGAGCTATGGAGCTCTGGTGCTATGGAGCTATGGAGCTCTGGTGCTATGGAGCTATGGAGCTATGGAGCTCTGGAAGTATGGAGCTCTGGTGCTATGGAGCTATGGAGCTCTGGTGCTATGGAGCTATGGAGCTCTGGTGCTATGGAGCTCTGGTGCTATGGAGCTCTGGTGCTATGGAGCTATGGAGCTCTGGTGCTATGGAGCTATGGAGCTCTGGAGGTATGGAGCTCTGGAGGTATGGAGCTCTGGAGGTATGGAGCTATGGAGCCCTGGAGCTCTGGAGGTATGGAGCTAAGGTGCTATGGAGCTCTGAAGCCATGGAGCTCTGGTGCTATGGAGCTCTGGAGCTCTGGAGGTATGGAGCTCTGGAGGTATGGAGCTATGGAGCCCTGGAGCTCTGGAGGTATGGAGCTATGGAGCTCTGAAGCCATGGAGCTCTGGTGCTATGGAGCTCTGGAGCTCTGGAGGTATGGAGCTCTGGAGGTATGGAGCTCTGGAGGTATGGAGCTATGGAGCCCTGGAGCTCTGGAGGTATGGAGCTATGGTGCTATGGAGCTCTGAAGCCATGGAGCTCTGGTGCTATGGAGCTCTGGAGGTATGGAGCTCTGGAGGTATGGAGCTCTGGAGGTATGGAGCTATGGAGCCCTGGAGCTCTGGAGGTATGGAGCTATGGTGCTATGGAGCTCTGAAGCCATGGAGCTCTGGTGCTATGGAGCTCTGGAGGTATGGAGCTCTGGAGGTATGGAGCTCTGGAGGTATGGAGCTATGGAGCCCTGGAGCTCTGGAGGTATGGAGCTATGGTGCTATGGAGCTCTGAAGCCATGGAGCTCTGGTGCTATGGAGCTATGGAGCTCTGGTGCTATGGAGCTATGGAGGTATGGAGCCACCAGCCAGCACCCTCCGTGGCTGGATCAATGGAAGTGTTTTAGGTACCAGGCAGCCAAAGGGCCGAGGCCTCACGCTCGACCACGCCGGCGCAGAGTTCCAGCCGCTCGGATAAGCTCTGTCACTCACCCGCCGCGCAGCCACCGGTAACGGGGAAATGTCGCCGCCTGGCGGACACGCCGTTGTAAATGAATGGGCCTTCGCACTTAGTGCAATTTTCGCCAACTCTCTGACTTAGAGCTATGGAAGTATGGAGCTATGGAGCCACCAGCCACCCAGGCTGGAGCTCTGGAGCTCTGGAGGTATGGAGCTCTGGTGCTATGGAAGTATGGAGCTCTGGTGCTATGGAAGTATGGAGCTATGGAGGTATGGAAGTATGGAGCTATGGAAGTATGGAGCTATGGAGCTCTGGAAGTATGGAGCTATGGAGCTCTGGAGGTATGGAGCCCTGGAGCTATGGAGCCCTGGAGCTATGGAAGTATGGAGCTCTGGTGCTATGGAGCTATGGAGCTCTGGTGCTATGGAGCTATGGAGCTATGGAGCTCTGGAGCTATGGAGCTCTGGAGGTATGGAGCTATGGAGTTATGGAGCTCTGGAGGTATGGAGCTATGGAGCTATGGAAGTATGGAGCTCTGGTGCTATGGAGCTATGGAGCTCTGGTGCTATGGAGCTATGGAGCTCTGGTGCTATGGAGCTATGGAGCTATGGAGCTCTGGAAGTATGGAGCTCTGGTGCTATGGAGCTATGGAGCTCTGGTGCTATGGAGCTATGGAGCTCTGGTGCTATGGAGCTCTGGTGCTATGGAGCTCTGGTGCTATGGAGCTATGGAGCTCTGGTGCTATGGAGCTCTGGAGGTATGGAGCTCTGGAGGTATGGAGCTCTGGAGGTATGGAGCTATGGAGCCCTGGAGCTCTGGAGGTATGGAGCTATGGTGCTATGGAGCTCTGAAGCCATGGAGCTCTGGTGCTATGGAGCTATGGAGCTCTGGTGCTATGGAGCTATGGAGCTATGGAGCTCTGGAAGTATGGAGCTCTGGTGCTATGGAGCTATGGAGCTCTGGTGCTATGGAGCTATGGAGCTCTGGTGCTATGGAGCTATGGAGCTCTGGTGCTATGGAGCTCTGGTGCTATGGAGCTCTGGTGCTATGGAGCTATGGAGCTCTGGTGCTATGGAGCTATGGAGCTCTGGAGGTATGGAGCTCTGGAGGTATGGAGCTCTGGAGGTATGGAGCTATGGAGCCCTGGAGCTCTGGAGGTATGGAGCTATGGTGCTATGGAGCTCTGAAGCCATGGAGCTCTGGTGCTATGGAGCTCTGGAGCTCTGGAGGTATGGAGCTCTGGAGGTATGGAGCCCTGGAGCTCTGGAGGTATGGAGCTATGGTGCTATGGAGCTCTGAAGCCATGGAGCTCTGGTGCTATGGAGCTCTGGAGCTCTGGAGGTATGGAGCTCTTGAGGTATGGAGCTCTGGAGGTATGGAGCTATGGAGCCCTGGAGCTCTGGAGGTATGGAGCTATGGTGCTATGGAGCTCTGAAGCCATGGAGCTCTGGTGCTATGGAGCTCTGGAGGTATGGAGCTCTGGAGGTATGGAGCTCTGGAGGTATGGAGCTATGGAGCCCTGGAGCTCTGGAGGTATGGAGCTATGGTGCTATGGAGCTCTGAAGCCATGGAGCTCTGGTGCTATGGAGCTCTGGAGGTATGGAGCTCTGGAGGTATGGAGCTCTGGAGGTATGGAGCTATGGAGCCCTGGAGCTCTGGAGGTATGGAGCTATGGTGCTATTGAGCTCTGAAGCCATGGAGCTCTGGTGCTATGGAGCTATGGAGCTCTGGTGCTATGGAGCTATGGAGGTATGGAGCCACCAGCCAGCACCCTCCGTGGCTGGATCAATGGAAGTGTTTTAGGTACCAGGCAGCCAAAGGGCCGAGGCCTCACGCTCGACCACGCCGGCGCAGAGTTCCAGCCGCTCGGATAAGCTCTGTCACTCACCCGCCGCGCAGCCACCGGTAATGGGATAATGTCGCCGCCTGGCGGACACGCCGTTGTAAATGAATGGGCTTTCGCACTTAGTGCAATTTTCGCCAACTCTCTGACTTAGAGCTATGGAAGTATGGAGCTATGGAGCCACCAGCCACCCAGGCTGGAGCTATGGAGCTCTGGAGGTATGGAGCTCAGGTGCTATGGAAGTATGGAGCTATGGAGCTATGGAAGTATGGAGCTATGGAGCTATGGAGCTCTGGAAGTATGGAGCTATGGAGCTCTGGAGGTATGGAGCTATGGAGCCCTGGAGCCCTGGAGCTATGGAGCTCTGGTGCTATGGAGGTATGGAGCTCTGGAGGTATGGAGCTCTGGAGGTATGGAGCTATGGAGCTATGGAGCCCTGGAGCTATGGAGCTATGGAGCCCTGGAGCTATGGAGCTATGGAGCCCTGGAGCTATGGAGCTATGGAGCTCTGGTGCTATGGAGCTATGGAGCTCTGGTGTTATGGAGCTATGGAGCTCTGGTGCTATGGAGCTATGGAGCTCTGGTGCTATGGAGCTATGGAGCTCTGGAAGTATGGAGCTATGGAGCTCTGGAGGTATGGAGCTATGGAGCCCTGGAGCTATGGAGCCCTGGAGCTATGGAAGTATGGAGCTCTGGTGCTATGGAGCTATGGAGCTCTGGTGCTATGGAGCTATGGAGCTCTGGAGCTATGGAGCTCTGGAGGTATGGAGCTATGGAGCTATGGAGCTCTGGAGGTATGGAGCTATGGAGCTATGGAAGTATGGAGCTCTGGTGCTATGGAGCTATGGAGCTCTGGTGCTATGGAGCTATGGAGCTATGGTGTTATGGAGCTATGGAGCTATGGAGCTCTGGAAGTATGGAGCTCTGGTGCTATGGAGCTCTGGTGCTATGGAGCTATGGAGCTCTGGTGCTATGGAGCTATGGAGCTCTGGTGCTATGGAGCTCTGGTGCTATGGAGCTCTGGTGCTATGGAGCTATGGAGCTCTGGTGCTATGGAGCTATGGAGCTCTGGAGGTATGGAGCTCTGGAGGTATGGAGCTCTGGAGGTATGGAGCTTTGGAGCCCTGGAGCTCTGGAGGTATGGAGCTATGGTGCTATGGAGCTCTGAAGCCATGGAGCTCTGGTGCTATGGAGCTCTGGAGCTCTGGAGGTATGGAGCTCTGGAGGTATGGAGCTATGGAGCCCTGGAGCTCTGGAGGTATGGAGCTATGGTGCTATGGAGCTCTGAAGCCATGGAGCTCTGGTGCTATGGAGCTCTGGAGCTCTGGAGGTATGGAGCTCTGGAGGTATGGAGCTATGGAGCCCTGGAGCTCTGGAGGTATGGAGCTATGGTGCTATGGAGCTCTGAAGCCATGGAGCTCTGGTGCTATGGAGCTCTGGAGCTCTGGAGGTATGGAGCTCTGGAGGTATGGAGCTCTGGAGGTATGGAGCTATGGAGCCCTGGAGCTCTGGAGGTATGGAGCTATGGTGCTATGGAGCTCTGAAGCCATGGAGCTCTGGTGCTATGGAGCTCTGGAGGTATGGAGCTCTGGAGGTATGGAGCTCTGGAGGTATGGAGCTATGGAGCCCTGGAGCTCTGGAGGTATGGAGCTATGGTGCTATGGAGCTCTGAAGCCATGGAGCTCTGGTGCTATGGAGCTCTGGAGGTATGGAGCTCTGGAGGTATGGAGCTCTGGAGGTATGGAGCTATGGAGCCCTGGAGCTCTGGAGGTATGGAGCTATGGTGCTATGGAGCTCTGAAGCCATGGAGCTCTGGTGCTATGGAGCTCTGGAGGTATGGAGCTCTGGAGGTATGGAGCTCTGGAGGTATGGAGCTATGGAGCCCTGGAGCTCTGGAGGTATGGAGCTATGGTGCTATGGAGCTCTGAAGCCATGGAGCTCTGGTGCTATGGAGCTATGGAGCTCTGGTGCTATGGAGCTATGGAGGTATGGAGCCACCAGCCAGCACCCTCCGTGGCTGGATCAATGGAAGTGTTTTAGGTACCAGGCAGCCAAAGGGCCGAGGCCTCACGCTCGACCACGCCGGCGCAGAGTTCCAGCCGCTCGGATAAGCTCTGTCACTCACCCGCCGCGCAGCCACCGGTAACGGGGAAATGTCGCCGCCTTGTGGACACGCCGTTGTAAATGAATGGGCTTTCGCACTTAGTGCAATTTTCGCCAACTCTCTGACTTAGAGCTATGGAAGTATGGAGCTATGGAGCCACCAGCCACCCAGGCTGGAGCTCTGGAGCTCTGGAGGTATGGAGCTCTGGTGCTATGGAAGTATGGAGCTCTGGTGCTATGGAAGTATGGAGCTATGGAGGTATGGAAGTATGGAGCTATGGAAGTATGGAGCTATGGAGCTCTGGAAGTATGGAGCTATGGAGCTCTGGAGGTATGGAGCCCTGGAGCTATGGAGCCCTGGAGCTATGGAAGTATGGAGCTCTGGTGCTATGGAGCTATGGAGCTCTGGTGCTATGGAGCTATGGAGCTATGGAGCTCTGGAGCTATGGAGCTCTGGAGGTATGGAGCTATGGAGCTATGGAGCTCTGGAGGTATGGAGCTATGGAGCTATGGAAGTATGGAGCTCTGGTGCTATGGAGCTATGGAGCTCTGGTGCTATGGAGCTATGGAGCTCTGGTGCTATGGAGCTATGGAGCTCTGGAAGTATGGAGCTCTGGTGCTATGGAGCTATGGAGCTCTGGTGCTATGGAGCTATGGAGCTCTGGTGCTATGGAGCTCTGGTGCTATGGAGCTCTGGTGCTATGGAGCTATGGAGCTCTGGTGCTATGGAGCTCTGGAGGTATGGAGCTCTGGAGGTATGGAGCTCTGGAGGTATGGAGCTATGGAGCCCTGGAGCTCTGGAGGTATGGAGCTATGGTGCTATGGAGCTCTGAAGCCATGGAGCTCTGGTGCTATGGAGCTATGGAGCTCTGGTGCTATGGAGCTATGGAGCTATGGAGCTCTGGAAGTATGGAGCTCTGGTGCTATGGAGCTATGGAGCTCTGGTGCTATGGAGCTATGGAGCTCTGGTGCTATGGAGCTATGGAGCTCTGGTGCTATGGAGCTCTGGTGCTATGGAGCTCTGGTGCTATGGAGCTATGGAGCTCTGGTGCTATGGAGCTATGGAGCTCTGGAGGTATGGAGCTCTGGAGGTATGGAGCTCTGGAGGTATGGAACTATGGAGCCCTGGAGCTCTGGAGGTATGGAGCTATGGTGCTATGGAGCTCTGAAGCCATGGAGCTCTGGTGCTATGGAGCTCTGGAGCTCTGGAGGTATGGAGCTCTGGAGGTATGGAGCTATGGAGCCCTGGAGCTCTGGAGGTATGGAGCTATGGTGCTATGGAGCTCTGAAGCCATGGAGCTCTGGTGCTATGGAGCTCTGGAGCTCTGGAGGTATGGAGCTCTGGAGGTATGGAGCTCTGGAGGTATGGAGCTATGGAGCCCTGGAGCTCTGGAGGTATGGAGCTATGGTGCTATGGAGCTCTGAAGCCATGGAGCTCTGGTGCTATGGAGCTCTGGAGGTATGGAGCTCTGGAGGTATGGAGCTCTGGAGGTATGGAGCTATGGAGCCCTGGAGCTCTGGAGGTATGGAGCTATGGTGCTATGGAGCTCTGAAGCCATGGAGCTCTGGTGCTATGGAGCTCTGGAGGTATGGAGCTCTGGAGGTATGGAGCTCTGGAGGTATGGAGCTATGGAGCCCTGGAGCTCTGGAGGTATGGAGCTATGGTGCTATGGAGCTCTGAAGCCATGGAGCTCTGGTGCTATGGAGCTATGGAGCTCTGGTGCTATGGAGCTATGGAGGTATGGAGCCACCAGCCAGCACCCTCCGTGGCTGGATCAATGGAAGTGTTTTAGGTACCAGGCAGCCAAAGGGCCGAGGCCTCACGCTCGACCACGCCGGCGCAGAGTTCCAGCCGCTCGGATAAGCTCTGTCACTCACCCGCCGCGCAGCCACCGGTAACGGGGAAATGTCGCCGCCTTGTGGACACGCCGTTGTAAATGAATGGGCTTTCGCACTTAGTGCAATTTTCGCCAACTCTCTGACTGGAGCTATGGAAGTATGGAGCTATGGAGCCACCAGCCACCCAGGCTGGAGCTATGGAGCTCTGGAGGTATGGAGCTCTGGTGCTATGGAAGTATGGAGCTATGGAGCTATGGAAGTATGGAGCTATGGAGCTATGGAGCTCTGGAAGTATGGAGCTATGGAGCTCTGGAGGTATGGAGCTATGGAGCCCTGGAGCCCTGGAGCTATGGAGCCCTGGAGCTATGGAGCTATGGAGCCCTGGAGCTATGGAGCTATGGAGCCCTGGAGCTATGGAGCTATGGAGCTCTGGTGCTATGGAGCTATGGAGCTCTGGTGCTATGGAGCTATGGAGCTCTGGTGCTATGGAGCTATGGAGCTCTGGTGCTATGGAGCTATGGAGCTCTGGAAGTATGGAGCTATGGAGCTCTGGAGGTATGGAGCTATGGAGCTCTGGAGGTATGGAGCTATGGAGCCCTGGAGCTATGGAGCCCTGGAGCTATGGAAGTATGGAGCTCTGGTGCTATGGAGCTATGGAGCTCTGGTGCTATGGAGCTATGGAGCTCTGGAGCTATGGAGCTCTGGAGGTATGGAGCTATGGAGCTCTGGAGGTATGGAGCTATGGAGCTATGGAAGTATGGAGCTCTGGTGCTATGGAGCTATGGAGGTCTGGTGCTATGGAGCTATGGAGCTCTGGTGCTATGGAGCTATGGAGCTATGGAGCTCTGGAAGTATGGAGCTCTGGTGCTATGGAGCTATGGAGCTCTGGTGCTATGGAGCTATGGAGCTCTGGTGCTATGGAGCTATGGAGCTCTGGTGCTATGGAGCTATGGTGCTATGGAGCTCTGGTGCTATGGAGCTATGGAGCTCTGGTGCTATGGAGCTATGGAGCTCTGGAGGTATGGAGCTCTGGAGGTATGGAGCTCTGGAGGTATGGAGCTTTGGAGCCCTGGAGCTCTGGAGGTATGGAGCTATGGTGCTATGGAGCTCTGAAGCCATGGAGCTCTGGTGCTATGGAGCTATGGAGCTCTGGTGCTATGGAGCTATGGAGGTATGGAGCCACCAGCCAGCACCCTCCGTGGCTGGATCAATGGAAGTGTTTTAGGTACCAGGCAGCCAAAGGGCCGAGGCCTCATGCTCGACCACGCCGGCGCAGAGTTCCAGCCGCTCGGATAAGCTCTGTCACTCACCCGCCGCGCAGCCACCGGTAACGGGGAAATGTCGCCGCCTGGCGGACACGCCGTTGTAAATGAATGGGCTTTCGCACTTAGTGCAATTTTCGCCAACTCTCTGACTTAGAGCTATGGAAGTATGGAGCTATGGAGCCACCAGCCACCCAGGCTGGAGCTATGGAGCTCTGGAGGTATGGAGCTCAGGTGCTATGGAAGTATGGAGCTATGGAGCTATGGAAGTATGGAGCTATGGAGCTATGGAGCTCTGGAAGTATGGAGCTATGGAGCTCTGGAGGTATGGAGCTATGGAGCCCTGGAGCTATGGAGTTCTGGTGCTATGGAGGTATGGAGCTCTGGAGGTATGGAGCTCTGGAGGTATGGAGCTATGGAGCTATGGAGCCCTGGAGCTATGGAGCTATGGAGCCCTGGAGCTATGGAGCTATGGAGCCCTGGAGCTATGGAGCTATGGAGCTCTGGTGCTATGGAGCTATGGAGCTCTGGTGCTATGGAGCTATGGAGCTCTGGTGCTATGGAGCTATGGAGCTCTGGTGCTATGGAGCTATGGAGCTCTGGAAGTATGGAGCTATGGAGCTCTGGAGGTATGGAGCTATGGAGCCCTGGAGCTATGGAGCCCTGGAGCTATGGAAGTATGGAGCTCTGGTGCTATGGAGCTATGGAGCTCTGGTGCTATGGAGCTATGGAGCTCTGGAGCTATGGAGCTCTGGAGGTATGGAGCTATGGAGCTATGGAGCTCTGGAGGTATGGAGCTATGGAGCTATGGAAGTATGGAGCTCTGGTGCTATGGAGCTATGGAGCTCTGGTGCTATGGAGCTATGGAGCTCTGGTGCTATGGAGCTATGGAGCTCTGGAAGTATGGAGCTCTGGTGCTATGGAGCTATGGAGCTCTGGTGCTATGGAGCTATGGAGCTCTGGTGCTATGGAGCTATGGAGCTCTGGTGCTATGGAGCTCTGGTGCTATGGAGCTCTGGTGCTATGGAGCTATGGAGCTCTGGTGCTATGGAGCTATGGAGCTCTGGAGGTATGGAGCTCTGGAGGTATGGAGCTCTGGAGGTATGGAGCTTTGGAGCCCTGGAGCTCTGGAGGTATGGAGCTATGGTGCTATGGAGCTCTGAAGCCATGGAGCTCTGGTGCTATGGAGCTCTGGAGCTCTGGAGGTATGGAGCTCTGGAGGTATGGAGCTATGGAGCCCTGGAGCTCTGGAGGTATGGAGCTATGGTGCTATGGAGCTCTGAAGCCATGGAGCTCTGGTGCTATGGAGCTCTGGAGCTCTGGAGGTATGGAGCTCTGGAAGTATGGAGCTATGGAGCCCTGGAGCTCTGGAGGTATGGAGCTATGGTGCTATGGAGCTCTGAAGCCATGGAGCTCTGGTGCTATGGAGCTCTGGAGCTCTGGAGGTATGGAGCTCTGGAGGTATGGAGCTCTGGAGGTATGGAGCTATGGAGCCCTGGAGCTCTGGAGGTATGGAGCTATGGTGCTATGGAGCTCTGAAGCCATGGAGCTCTGGTGCTATGGAGCTCTGGAGGTATGGAGCTCTGGAGGTATGGAGCTCTGGAGGTATGGAGCTATGGAGCCCTGGAGCTCTGGAGGTATGGAGCTATGGTGCTATGGAGCTCTGAAGCCATGGAGCTCTGGTGCTATGGAGCTCTGGAGGTATGGAGCTCTGGAGGTATGGAGCTCTGGAGGTATGGAGCTATGGAGCCCTGGAGCTCTGGAGGTATGGAGCTATGGTGCTATGGAGCTCTGAAGCCATGGAGCTCTGGTGCTATGGAGCTCTGGAGGTATGGAGCTCTGGAGGTATGGAGCTCTGGAGGTATGGAGCTATGGAGCCCTGGAGCTCTGGAGGTATGGAGCTATGGTGCTATGGAGCTCTGAAGCCATGGAGCTCTGGTGCTATGGAGCTATGGAGCTCTGGTGCTATGGAGCTATGGAGGTATGGAGCCACCAGCCAGCACCCTCCGTGGCTGGATCAATGGAAGTGTTTTAGGTACCAGGCAGCCAAAGGGCCGAGGCCTCACGCTCGACCACGCCGGCGCAGAGTTCCAGCCGCTCGGATAAGCTCTGTCACTCACCCGCCGCGCAGCCACCGGTAACGGGGAAATGTCGCCGCCTTGTGGACACGCCGTTGTAAATGAATGGGCTTTCGCACTTAGTGCAATTTTCGCCAACTCTCTGACTTAGAGCTATGGAAGTATGGAGCTATGGAGCCACCAGCCACCCAGGCTGGAGCTCTGGAGCTCTGGAGGTATGGAGCTCTGGTGCTATGGAAGTATGGAGCTCTGGTGCTATGGAAGTATGGAGCTATGGAGGTATGGAAGTATGGAGCTATGGAAGTATGGAGCTATGGAGCTCTGGAAGTATGGAGCTATGGAGCTCTGGAGGTATGGAGCCCTGGAGCTATGGAGCCCTGGAGCTATGGAAGTATGGAGCTCTGGTGCTATGGAGCTATGGAGCTCTGGTGCTATGGAGCTATGGAGCTATGGAGCTCTGGAGCTATGGAGCTCTGGAGGTATGGAGCTATGGAGCTATGGAGCTCTGGAGGTATGGAGCTATGGAGCTATGGAAGTATGGAGCTCTGGTGCTATGGAGCTATGGAGCTCTGGTGCTATGGAGCTATGGAGCTCTGGTGCTATGGAGCTATGGAGCTATGGAGCTCTGGAAGTATGGAGCTCTGGTGCTATGGAGCTATGGAGCTCTGGTGCTATGGAGCTATGGAGCTCTGGTGCTATGGAGCTCTGGTGCTATGGAGCTCTGGTGCTATGGAGCTATGGAGCTCTGGTGCTATGGAGCTCTGGAGGTATGGAGCTCTGGAGGTATGGAGCTCTGGAGGTATGGAGCTATGGAGCCCTGGAGCTCTGGAGGTATGGAGCTATGGTGCTATGGAGCTCTGAAGCCATGGAGCTCTGGTGCTATGGAGCTATGGAGCTCTGGTGCTATGGAGCTATGGAGCTATGGAGCTCTGGAAGTATGGAGCTCTGGTGCTATGGAGCTATGGAGCTCTGGTGCTATGGAGCTATGGAGCTCTGGTGCTATGGAGCTATGGAGCTCTGGTGCTATGGAGCTCTGGTGCTATGGAGCTCTGGTGCTATGGAGCTATGGAGCTCTGGTGCTATGGAGCTATGGAGCTCTGGAGGTATGGAGCTCTGGAGGTATGGAGCTCTGGAGGTATGGAGCTATGGAGCCCTGGAGCTCTGGAGGTATGGAGCTATGGTGCTATGGAGCTCTGAAGCCATGGAGCTCTGGTGCTATGGAGCTCTGGAGCTCTGGAGGTATGGAGCTCTGGAGGTATGGAGCTATGGAGCCCTGGAGCTCTGGAGGTATGGAGCTATGGTGCTATGGAGCTCTGAAGCCATGGAGCTCTGGTGCTATGGAGCTCTGGAGCTCTGGAGGTATGGAGCTCTGGAGGTATGGAGCTCTGGAGGTATGGAGCTATGGAGCCCTGGAGCTCTGGAGGTATGGAGCTATGGTGCTATGGAGCTCTGAAGCCATGGAGCTCTGGTGCTATGGAGCTCTGGAGGTATGGAGCTCTGGAGGTATGGAGCTCTGGAGGTATGGAGCTATGGAGCCCTGGAGCTCTGGAGGTATGGAGCTATGGTGCTATGGAGCTCTGAAGCCATGGAGCTCTGGTGCTATGGAGCTCTGGAGGTATGGAGCTCTGGAGGTATGGAGCTCTGGAGGTATGGAGCTATGGAGCCCTGGAGCTCCGGAGGTATGGAGCTATGGTGCTATGGAGCTCTGAAGCCATGGAGCTCTGGTGCTATGGAGCTATGGAGCTCTGGTGCTATGGAGCTATGGAGGTATGGAGCCACCAGCCAGCACCCTCCGTGGCTGGATCAATGGAAGTGTTTTAGGTACCAGGCAGCCAAAGGGCCGAGGCCTCACGCTCGACCACGCCGGCGCAGAGTTCCAGCCGCTCGGATAAGCTCTGTCACTCACCCGCCGCGCAGCCACCGGTAACGGGGAAATGTCGCCGCCTGGCGGACACGCCGTTGTAAATGAATGGGCTTTCGCACTTAGTGCAATTTTCGCCAACTCTCTGACTTAGAGCTATGGAAGTATGGAGCTATGGAGCCACCAGCCACCCAGGCTGGAGCTATGGAGCTCTGGAGGTATGGAGCTCAGGTGCTATGGAAGTATGGAGCTATGGAGCTATGGAAGTATGGAGCTATGGAGCTATGGAGCTCTGGAAGTATGGAGCTATGGAGCTCTGGAGGTATGGAGCTATGGAGCCCTGGAGCCCTGGAGCTATGGAGCTCTGGTGCTATGGAGGTATGGAGCTCTGGAGGTATGGAGCTCTGGAGCTCTGGAGGTATGGAGCTATGGAGCCCTGGAGCCCTGGAGCTATGGAGCTCTGGTGCTATGGAGGTATGGAGCTCTGGAGGTATGGAGCTCTGGAGGTATGGAGCTATGGAGCTATGGAGCCCTGGAGCTATGGAGCTATGGAGCCCTGGAGCTATGGAGCTATGGAGCCCTGGAGCTATGGAGCTATGGAGCTCTGGTGCTATGGAGCTATGGAGCTCTGGTGCTATGGAGCTATGGAGCTCTGGAGCTCTGAAGCCATGGAGCTCTGGTGCTATGGAGCTCTGGAGGTATGGAGCTCTGGAGGTATGGAGCTCTGGAGGTATGGAGCTATGGAGCCCTGGAGCTCTGGAGGTATGGAGCTATGGTGCTATGGAGCTCTGAAGCCATGGAGCTCTGGTGCTATGGAGCTATGGAGCTCTGGTGCTATGGAGCTATGGAGGTATGGAGCCACCAGCCAGCACCCTCCGTGGCTGGATCAATGGAAGTGTTTTAGGTACCAGGCAGCCAAAGGGCCGAGGCCTCACGCTCGACCACGCCGGCGCAGAGTTCCAGCCGCTCGGATAAGCTCTGTCACTCACCCGCCGCGCAGCCACCGGTAACGGGGAAATGTCGCCGCCTTGTGGACACGCCGTTGTAAATGAATGGGCTTTCGCACTTAGTGCAATTTTCGCCAACTCTCTGACTGGAGCTATGGAAGTATGGAGCTATGGAGCCACCAGCCACCCAGGCTGGAGCTATGGAGCTCTGGAGGTATGGAGCTCTGGTGCTATGGAAGTATGGAGCTATGGAGCTATGGAAGTATGGAGCTATGGAGCTATGGAGCTCTGGAAGTATGGAGCTATGGAGCTCTGGAGGTATGGAGCTATGGAGCCCTGGAGCCCTGGAGCTATGGAGCCCTGGAGCTATGGAGCTATGGAGCCCTGGAGCTATGGAGCTATGGAGCCCTGGAGCTATGGAGCTATGGAGCTCTGGTGCTATGGAGCTATGGAGCTCTGGTGCTATGGAGCTATGGAGCTCTGGTGCTATGGAGCTATGGAGCTCTGGTGCTATGGAGCTATGGAGCTCTGGAAGTATGGAGCTATGGAGCTCTGGAGGTATGGAGCTATGGAGCTCTGGAGGTATGGAGCTATGGAGCCCTGGAGCTATGGAGCCCTGGAGCTATGGAAGTATGGAGCTCTGGTGCTATGGAGCTCTGGTGCTATGGAGCTATGGAGCTCTGGAGCTATGGAGCTCTGGAGGTATGGAGCTATGGAGCTCTGGAGGTATGGAGCTATGGAGCTATGGAAGTATGGAGCTCTGGTGCTATGGAGCTATGGAGGTCTGGTGCTATGGAGCTATGGAGCTCTGGTGCTATGGAGCTATGGAGCTATGGAGCTCTGGAAGTATGGAGCTCTGGTGCTATGGAGCTATGGAGCTCTGGTGCTATGGAGCTATGGAGCTCTGGTGCTATGGAGCTATGGAGCTCTGGTGCTATGGAGCTATGGTGCTATGGAGCTCTGGTGCTATGGAGCTATGGAGCTCTGGTGCTATGGAGCTATGGAGCTCTGGAGGTATGGAGCTCTGGAGGTATGGAGCTCTGGAGGTATGGAGCTTTGGAGCCCTGGAGCTCTGGAGGTATGGAGCTATGGTGCTATGGAGCTCTGAAGCCATGGAGCTCTGGTGCTATGGAGCTATGGAGCTCTGGTGCTATGGAGCTATGGAGGTATGGAGCCACCAGCCAGCACCCTCCGTGGCTGGATCAATGGAAGTGTTTTAGGTACCAGGCAGCCAAAGGGCCGAGGCCTCATGCTCGACCACGCCGGCGCAGAGTTCCAGCCGCTCGGATAAGCTCTGTCACTCACCCGCCGCGCAGCCACCGGTAACGGGGAAATGTCGCCGCCTGGCGGACACGCCGTTGTAAATGAATGGGCTTTCGCACTTAGTGCAATTTTCGCCAACTCTCTGACTTAGAGCTATGGAAGTATGGAGCTATGGAGCCACCAGCCACCCAGGCTGGAGCTATGGAGCTCTGGAGGTATGGAGCTCAGGTGCTATGGAAGTATGGAGCTATGGAGCTATGGAAGTATGGAGCTATGGAGCTATGGAGCTCTGGAAGTATGGAGCTATGGAGCTCTGGAGGTATGGAGCTATGGAGCCCTGGAGCCCTGGAGCTATGGAGTTCTGGTGCTATGGAGGTATGGAGCTCTGGAGGTATGGAGCTCTGGAGGTATGGAGCTATGGAGCTATGGAGCCCTGGAGCTATGGAGCTATGGAGCCCTGGAGCTATGGAGCTATGGAGCCCTGGAGCTATGGAGCTATGGAGCTCTGGTGCTATGGAGCTATGGAGCTCTGGTGCTATGGAGCTATGGAGCTCTGGTGCTATGGAGCTATGGAGCTCTGGTGCTATGGAGCTATGGAGCTCTGGAAGTATGGAGCTATGGAGCTCTGGAGGTATGGAGCTATGGAGCCCTGGAGCTCTGGAGGTATGGAGCTATGGTGCTATGGAGCTCTGAAGCCATGGAGCTCTGGTGCTATGGAGCTCTGGAGGTATGGAGCTCTGGAGGTATGGAGCTATGGAGCCCTGGAGCTCTGGAGGTATGGAGCTATGGTGCTATGGAGCTCTGAAGCCATGGAGCTCTGGTGCTATGGAGCTCTGGAGGTATGGAGCTCTGGAGGTATGGAGCTCTGGAGGTATGGAGCTATGGAGCCCTGGAGCTCTGGAGGTATGGAGCTATGGTGCTATGGAGCTCTGAAGCCATGGAGCTCTGGTGCTATGGAGCTCTGGAGGTATGGAGCTCTGGAGCTATGGAGCCCTGGAGCTATGGAGCCCTGGAGCTATGGAAGTATGGAGCTCTGGTGCTATGGAGCTATGGAGCTCTGGTGCTATGGAGCTATGGAGCTCTGGAGCTATGGAGCTCTGGAGGTATGGAGCTATGGAGCTATGGAGCTCTGGAGGTATGGAGGTATGGAGCTCTGGAGGTATGGAGCTATGGAGCTATGGAGCCCTGGAGCTATGGAGCTATGGAGCTCTGGAGCTCTGGAGGTATGGAGCTCTGGTGCTATGGAAGTATGGAGCTCTGGTGCTATGGAAGTATGGAGCTATGGAGGTATGGAAGTATGGAGCTATGGAAGTATGGAGCTATGGAGCTCTGGAAGTATGGAGCTATGGAGCTCTGGAGGTATGGAGCCCTGGAGCTATGGAGCCCTGGAGCTATGGAAGTATGGAGCTCTGGTGCTATGGAGCTATGGAGCTCTGGTGCTATGGAGCTATGGAGCTATGGAGCTCTGGAGCTATGGAGCTCTGGAGGTATGGAGCTATGGAGCTATGGAGCTCTGGAGGTATGGAGCTATGGAGCTATGGAAGTATGGAGCTCTGGTGCTATGGAGCTATGGAGCTCTGGTGCTATGGAGCTATGGAGCTCTGGTGCTATGGAGCTATGGAGCTCTGGAAGTATGGAGCTCTGGTGCTATGGAGCTATGGAGCTCTGGTGCTATGGAGCTATGGAGCTCTGGTGCTATGGAGCTCTGGTGCTATGGAGCTCTGGTGCTATGGAGCTATGGAGCTCTGGTGCTATGGAGCTCTGGAGGTATGGAGCTCTGGAGGTATGGAGCTCTGGAGGTATGGAGCTATGGAGCCCTGGAGCTCTGGAGGTATGGAGCTATGGTGCTATGGAGCTCTGAAGCCATGGAGCTCTGGTGCTATGGAGCTATGGAGCTCTGGTGCTATGGAGCTATGGAGCTATGGAGCTCTGGAAGTATGGAGCTCTGGTGCTATGGAGCTATGGAGCTCTGGTGCTATGGAGCTATGGAGCTCTGGTGCTATGGAGCTATGGAGCTCTGGTGCTATGGAGCTCTGGTGCTATGGAGCTCTGGAGGTATGGAGCTCTGGAGGTATGGAGCTCTGGAGGTATGGAGCTATGGAGCCCTGGAGCTCTGGAGGTATGGAGCTATGGTGCTATGGAGCTCTGAAGCCATGGAGCTCTGGTGCTATGGAGCTCTGGAGGTATGGAGCTCTGGAGGTATGGAGCTCTGGAGGTATGGAGCTATGGAGCCCTGGAGCTCTGGAGGTATGGAGCTATGGTGCTATGGAGCTCTGAAGCCATGGAGCTCTGGTGCTATGGAGCTCTGGAGGTATGGAGCTCTGGAGGTATGGAGCTCTGGAGGTATGGAGCTATGGAGCCCTGGAGCTCTGGAGGTATGGAGCTATGGTGCTATGGAGCTCTGAAGCCATGGAGCTCTGGTGCTATGGAGCTATGGAGCTCTGGTGCTATGGAGCTATGGAGGTATGGAGCCACCAGCCAGCACCCTCCGTGGCTGGATCAATGGAAGTGTTTTAGGTACCAGGCAGCCAAAGGGCCGAGGCCTCACGCTCGAGCACGCCGGCGCAGAGTTCCAGCCGCTCGGATAAGCTCTGTCACTCACCCGCCGCGCAGCCACCGGTAACGGGGAAATGTCGCCGCCTTGTGGACACGCCGTTGTAAATGAATGGGCTTTCGCACTTAGTGCAATTTTCGCCAACTCTCTGACTTAGAGCTATGGAAGTATGGAGCTATGGAGCCACCAGCCACCCAGGCTGGAGCTCTGGAGCTCTGGAGGTATGGAGCTCTGGTGCTATGGAAGTATGGAGCTCTGGTGCTATGGAAGTGTGGAGCTATGGAGGTATGGAAGTATGGAGCTATGGAAGTATGGAGCTATGGAGCTCTGGAAGTATGGAGCTATGGAGCTCTGGAGGTATGGAGCCCTGGAGCTATGGAGCCCTGGAGCTATGGAAGTATGGAGCTCTGGTGCTATGGAGCTATGGAGCTCTGGTGCTATGGAGCTATGGAGCTATGGAGCTATGGA